>NC_062284.1:56861934-56911934 GCF_902655055.1 Lutra lutra
TCTGGCATTAATAAACCTGAAACAGAACAGAGAAGCCCAGTCATCCAAGGCGGTTTCGGTTCCCGTGAGCACTTTCGCACAAACGCTGAGGAGAATACGACACAAACATCTCCTGAAATTTCTCTTTTCAAGCCCGAGGCAATTTTCCCTTTTCAGGGTTCAAAAAGAGTGGACTGGATCATCTCCATCCCCTCATAACCCACTCGAGGTTGACTTGGCGACCAAGGCTCAGGGAAGGGGCTGGGGTTGGGGGGGGGAAGCGGAGAAAAGTTTTCCCTGAGAAAACATCTATTAATTTGTTGTTGTGCTTGTGCTTCTTGAACAAGCTGGAATCTGGTTAAAGTTCACAGGCTGGAGGATTTGTTTCCCCCTTTCCCTCAACTCCCCATCATAGGGAGACCTAGCTTCCCCTTGCAGCTGGTCATAAATGGAGACCAGGCTCTGGCACTGTGCTTTCACAAGGTATTGTTAGGTCAGCAAAGCCATCAATTAGGCTGTCTGAAGTTTTATCACCAACACAGCAGTAATAAGTGCTGGCCAGAAAGACTTCTGCTCTTCGGCAACTCCCGCAGTTTAAGCCTGTAAAGTTAGGGGTCATTTAGAGGTCAGTGCCAGCTGGGGGCGGCCTCTCCAGTCTAAGCTGGGACACCCAGGGCAGGGATAAGGTAACTGCCAACCATAAACCCAGCCACCTTTCAACCCACTAGAAAGACAGAGCCTCAGGTACACATGGTTGATATTAGAGCCCAAGAAACGTTTTCAAATCAGGTGGCGGCTGAATCACAGGAATGTAAGGGAGCAGCAGTTATTTCGTCTAGAAGCCTGGATCTAATTTTGTGGGAAATCCAAAAATAAGTGCCTACTTCATGTTACTTTAATGTTTAATAATGCCCATCAAATATTCATGTACAAACAGAGTAAGATGATAAGAAATCTCCTTTATTTCTCCAAATTTAATAAAAACAAAACCATTTTCTACCATTGGCGAGTTACCCTTGTCCCCGTGCATTTAATGATGCCCAGGGCCCGCACCCTTGAGCTGATGAACATGATTCACTGGCTGTGCGTTTTGGGTGGGGGGGGCAGCACAGAGGGAGGGCGGGATGCCTAGAAGATAGCTAGCAGTCCCTTAAAAATATACCCACTTACAACATCTCCCAGTATTTCCAGTTTCAAATCTTAAGTGCAGGGGGACTTAATGATTAATGAGCCCGCATGGGGCCACAGGCAGGAACTGAAAACCCATTCTTTGAAATTAGCCAGAAAAATTCTAGTGTGTGTTGGCAGCTCTGCGTTCCTAAGGAGTTGAAGCCCCTTCCTAGGAGGACAGCAGCCCACACTTGTTCAGGCCTCCTGTGAGCACTCTAGTGGGAATACAATTAAGCCCAAGACTAATAGCGGCAAGAGAAACCAAAGGAGTCTTTTGCATATGGTGTTTGTTTGCAAAACAATGAACTTCTTTATTACTTAAGCAAGTATAGCTCAGTTGTCAAAAATGCTACACCCCCTCAGGTCTGGTGGGGAGGGTGGGGAGGGGAGAGAAGTGACGGGCAGTGAGAGGTGAAATTGCACATTTATTCCCACCTGGCACTTAAGTGTTAGCAAGGAATATCTATCAGATCACAAAGGGTTCCAGAAGCATCTCTTAAATCAGAAAAGGAACTTAATTATCTCCTCTTTCCCCACTGTTTTTACTGGGACCAAGGAGGACTGACCCATGCTTTTCACCCCCCCACCCCGCCCCAGGAACTCTCTTTATCAGCTCAGGTTAAGACCAACTGAGATGCTCAGGAGCACCCGGGAGAAACCTCCTCTCTCCTCCTTGAAGCTTCTAATGGAGGACACACATGTCAGAGGCTTCACCTCTTTTTATGTGCTGCTAATCCTGGTTTTGTTTCTTCCTATGGGCCAACTCTTTAGGTAAAACGAATTGCTATTTTTTCCCTTTTTAATTTCACCCTTTTACTCTTTTATTATTTACATCTGGAGGTTGTTCCCTTATTTATGTCTTTCTCTCCAGTTCCCCCAAACACTCCCTTCCTCACAGAGCTGCAAGGCATCATGGTTCTTAGTTCTCAGCAGGAGAACTCCACACTGTCTTCAAACAAATAATTACGGGGAAGGTTAGAGGTTCACTCAAAGGTCATTTCTTTGGATACTCTTCAGAATGTTTACATTAGTAAAAACGGGGTCCGCTCAAAAGGTTGTTCAATGGGGGACACACAACAATACAGAACATTAAAAAAGCATTCTGTGTGCTCGCAGGTCTTTATAGAAGCGCTGAACTTGGAAATGCCACTCCAGTATTACATTTTCAACTAGTTACCATGGCATGGACGGGATGTTCACTAGCAGTTATGGCGACGGCCTTTCTGTGCCCAGTTCCACTAAACAAATATGCAGAGATGCTTCTGAAGGTTTTCAACTAGATCCTTTTCAAAGGGTCCCGGAGATTCTGCTCTTTTCACTTGGGTTCCATTTAGCTTCTCTGAATTTTTGTTCTCAAACAATGTTTTTGATCCATAGTGCTATTATCTTGCCAGATTCATAATTCTACCACATTCTTTCAAATCACACAGAATTTTAAAAACATATGGGCCCCAATTTTTCAGAAATCTCTTCACTTACAACTCCTGCCAATTGTCAACTCCCCTGATCTTGGGATATCTTTTATAAACACCACGGATGTTGTTATAAGAATGAACAATTAATGAGTTGACTGTAAGAACAATTTCACACCAAAAAAATGAGATTACCCGCACAGTACTGATGATCCACAGGCCTCTCTTGGAAAACCTATCAGTGTACATAAGATGAAGCCATTTAATTATAGATTAAAAAATATCAAACTAGGAGTAACTTTTATTTCTTTAGTACTACTAAGATAAAATTTCCAAATGCAGTCTTTCCCCAAATTACATGACATGAAATTTTTTCCACTTCCTCTGATCTATATTTTAAAATGAACTTATTCAGTGCTCAAGCAGTAAACAGAATATCAAGTTTTGATCTACTTAAAATTTGAAGACTCTAAGTTGAAAATCAACTGATCCTCTATCTTTCAAGGTCCAAGCTCCATTCATATGGAAAAATGCAACTCACTGGTTCAAAGACAAAAGACTTGTCTTAAAAAGACTCAAAAGGTTTTCTGGATATTAAATGGGTCTTACAAAATAACATTTTGATGAGTTAAGTGTAAATGAATCAGACACATATGGATTAAGTTATCCTTGAATTTCACACGGGTTTAAAAAATAAGGGGAAAAGAGGGTCTTGGCAAAAACATTTTGGACTTTGCCAAACCCAAAACATTTGAAAAATTGCTGAAGACATCCAACTAACCAAAATGTAGCAAGCTGCACCCAACTTTAATGAAAACCCCCACAAGTTATTTCCAATTCAAAGACTGTTAGGTTTTTCATCTGTATCTGATATTAAAAAAATTTCTAAGTTTTAATGTCATCCCAGAATGATTTTGAAGTTGAGGATATATAATATGCTTTTTTATTGGTATAAACAATTTAACCTGAAATTACAAAGTCTTTTAGAAAATTAAATAGCTTTTAAAAACATTCTGAGATTTGTAAAACTTGTGTGTAAAACGTGCCATATATGATAAATGCCATAAATAAAATGTGCTAGTAAGCCTAGTGCCTTATCCAGATTTCACTTAGCAAAAATTTTCATTAGCCTCATTGTGACTTTTTTTAAGGGCTACAGATAATTCCATTAGTGACTCCTTAGGGAATGAGTACCCTAAAGTGCTCTAGTTCCATTGATTTGTATTGAACACAAAGTTACTATCCAGGCTCACACAAAGACTCTGGAGAGTATCTACTGAGACTATCTACTTTCTCACTAAATTTTACGAAAATAGAAAATGCATTAGTATGTGTGATTCTTAAAAATTATATACTGACTGTTAGCTTAAAAATAACTCAATTATAGAAATGAATTCAATGACTTTCCAAGAATCATGAGGCCTTTCCGAGTCAACTTAGAGATGAAAAAAAAAAAAAAAAGAATATATTAAAAAGAATAACCCCAAGGGAATAAAACATCATGGAAATCTCATCCTGCTGTCTTGCTGGAGAGAGAGCTCCTAGAGACCTCCCCGGCCCCAACCCCACCTCGGCCCCCTAACAGAAGAGCCAAACTTTTCAGCTTTGCATATTTTTCTGCCACTGAAATTTGACCATCGCGGTTTTCCTCTGAAAGGTTTTTCACTCCAAAGCATATTTGAGATTGATAGAAGTAGGCTTAGGTGTCATTCCTGCTTGTTGGTCGATTTCTTCTCTTTTCTTTACGCCCCTCCCCCACATCTTTTTAAATGACTGATAAATCCCTTCTTTCTGGTTCACTAACTTCATGCCACACCTGGTAACCAACTACTTTAGGCAGCATTCCTTTTGTTAGAAAGTGCAGGCCTCTGTGGAGTCACCTGGAAGGCCGCCAGCCCTGAGGAGGAACCAGGAATCCCTGCATGGAAACTTTTCCGTGGATTGGTCTGGTCCAGGGAGGGGGCTGAGCTGTTGAAGAGGGATGGGGTTAACTTGGAAGAGGTGTTAGAGGCAGCTTGGTGACTGGGGACCTGTCAAAAAATGAACAAGTTCTGCTTCTCCACTCTCCGAGGCCGTGGGACTCCTCAGTGAGGGTGCCTATTCACGAAGCTTGCTACCGGTTGGCCTTTGAAATAAGGAAGCCTCAATCCTGACAAATCAGTTAGCAACTGTTTTTCTTAGTTCACACACACAGAAAGCAAGTTATTTTCCTGTGTGCTGTGGTTATGGCTGAGTGGGGTTTTCTCAGTAAGATACATAAAAATGGTTCAATTGGTGAGCTAAGCAAGTTTAATGTCTTTGAACATGTACTCAGGCGCATGAATGACTGGGTCATGGTGCAAACCTAAGTTTTTCACTGATGGCCAGACAAGGGGTCTTTTCTCTCAGACAACTGTGAGCAAAGTAAGGTAAATGGATGAGATTCATGGGCTGCTCAGAAACACATTCCCAGTACCTACTTTCCCTGAGCTACAGATTAGTTTATAATTTGAGAGATACTGACTTATCTATAACTCCAAAAACACATGAACTAATTACTCATAAACTTACAATATGAACACATGATACTAATCTGGAGTCACAAACATTTTGTGGCTTTATGAATACACCCCAAGTAGTGGAATGTTCATGCCCAACACATGAAAGGCTCTGGACGAAATTATAAAGTAGCTAATACTTTAATGACCTTCTACTACATTTTTTCAATATTCTTTTATCTAATTCTTCCCTAGAGTTACAAGGGCTTACATGGGTTCTTTACTAAAATACCCTATTTTGGGCAAACCCTCTGCAATTATTTTTCTATATTCCAGACTTCTCCATAGAGCAAAGTGATGGAGAGCATGGGCTCATATGCTCTGCCCTTTAATTGCTGTGTGACCTTGGGCAAGTCTACTTAAACTTCCAGGTCTCAATTTGCTTCCTGTCTATAATAAGGCAGGGGTTGAGCCCAGATTTTTTTTTCCCTTTCCTTTCCTTTCTTTTTCCTCTTCCTTTCTTCCTTTCTTCCTTCCTTCCTTTTCTTTCTTTTTTCCTAGATTGTTTTGAGGATTAAGGGACATGTTGTATGTAAAATCGATGGCACAGTTCCTGACACATAGTAAGAGCTCATTAAATGTTAGCATACACTCAAAATGCACCTATCTCAAATCCCTTCCTAAAGAGCTCTGTTCTTTCATAGTAATAGTTAAGACTAGGTGGATGACTATTAAGCCAATCCATGCTGGTTTGAACAGAGGGTGATAATGTGCCTTACCCTTTTCAGGTAGCATATGTCTCTGTGGTAGGGTCCAGAGATCACAGCTAATTTAAATGTATAGTGCCATGGGGGGGGCAGATTCTAGACACTGGAGTAGACATCTGCTGGGCACAGGGTAGTGGGACAAGCTATTTTGGAATCCCACTCTCTAAAATGGTTCTCTATACCCGTGAGGGTCCAAGTGTGTTCCACCCACCAGTCACCTGAACATCACCTTGACTTTGTTAGAACTGTAGAAATGTAGTAGTCCCCCACTCTGGCACTACTGAATCTGAGTCCGTATTTTAAAAGATCTCCAGGTGATCTCTGCACATTTAAGTTTAGAGGTCCTGCTCTAGATCACATACCACATAAATGATTGAGTTCTCTTCCGGAGATACCCGTAAAGATTGTTTTAATCATGAAACTTAGATATGAAAGTGCATGCATTATTCTCTTAAGTTACCTCAGACCTAAATAGTCGTTTGTTGCTCAAGGCAAGAGATTAAAAAATTTATACTAATTTAATTCATTTTTACCCCATCTGTACTTCCTAAAGAAAAAGTTTGGCTAATGTTTTTGTGGAAACTGTTCTCTCAGGGACAGATAGGATGAAGATGGTAGAGTTTTCTTCCCCTCTCTGCTTTTTTTTAAAATGTGTATTTCTTTAGTGTTTGAGTTCTCTTTTCTTTTCTTTCTTTCTTTTTTTTTTTTTTGGAGAGAGTGAACACGTACAGGTTTGGCTTGGCATGGAGGGAGAAGGGGAGAGAGAAAGAATATTAAGCAGGCTCCACACCCAGCAGGGAGACCCACTCTGTCAGATGCTTAACTGACTGGGCCACCCACGTCCCCCTACTGTTTAAGTTTCAATAATAAGTATAATTATTTTTATAATTAAAAAATTTTAAAGGTGAACTGGAGAATTTGGCATCTTACGTGATTAAAGGTACTATGGCCAACAGTAGAGACTTTTTAGTAAAAGTATTTGGGAAATTTTAAGACAGGAAATTATCTTTTATTTCCTTTGTAACACCAAGTGACAATAAACACTCTTCCATAAGTATAATCAGACCTGATGGCATGTAACAAAACATCCCAGCAGGTTATGATTTTGAAGGACTGTTACTCTTGCAGAATTGCCATCAGATTATTCATATGTGGCTATTTATCATGTACTATAAAAGTGATCCTTCAAACGCTACTTGATAGCAAGGGAGGGGAAAACACGTACACTTCCTCAGCTACTCATATCTAGGATCTGTCCTCTTAAAGATAAAATACTAAGTCAATAGACACAAGTTGTAGTATATTACCTTGTCCTGTACATGATTTATGGCAGACGGAAATCAACAAGAAACTGAATTACTTTGGAAATTTTACTACTGACATTAAAATTCCAGATCTGCATAGCCACACACCTTCCGAGACTTCGAAAACACCTTTTTTGCAGACACAGAACATCTACAACTTCATTCAGTTCTATTGGCATAAAAAGCAGGAGTCATCGCTTTCAAATTACCGATTACCTGTTACCTGTTCTTCTGCCTAAACACTAAAGCCTGACGGAGCTTTGAAAAGTCAACCAGTCATTTGATACCAGTTACATATATTTAAGCCAATTCTCATTATGTTCCTAGCCATTTACTAATTCACCCTAAGAGGAGAAGATCCCAACAAATCTGGGATCTTTCAGCCTTCACGATCACCTTTGACTGAAGTATTAATTCTTTATCCTACTTCTCAGTGGAAACTACCAAAGCATGAACTTGCCAAAAATGCACCAAGCTGTTTAGCAATTATGTATTCGATATGTTTGAGGAGATCAAGGTGCACTCATATGCCCTCCGCTATGGCGATCTCTCTGATTAGCTTGTCATCTGCTCGGAAGAAGATGTAGGCTG
Source organism: Lutra lutra (assembly GCF_902655055.1). Classification (NCBI taxonomy): domain Eukaryota; kingdom Metazoa; phylum Chordata; class Mammalia; order Carnivora; family Mustelidae; genus Lutra; species Lutra lutra. Next base: position 56,869,635 of record NC_062284.1, read on the forward strand.
ATTCTCCCATACAGTCTAGCAGGCCAGCTGTTAGCTGCCTGTCAAGCCCTCAAGTGGACAAGTAGTCCAGGAGCAAAAATGTCACTCCTTTGATCTGGCAAGGAGCAGCTGCTGATTTATAGAGTAGGACTTTGTTCTTCCGTTCTATTTTACTTTCTTTCCTAAGGCAGAACCACAAAATCCAGGAGAAAAAAAAAAGTGCCGTTCCCAGCAACATCAACAAGCTCTGACAACTGCAACAGGGTTTTTCTTGGCCCTAACAAAGCTCTCAGGCATCTCCTCTGACGCTCACCTTTCCCCCTCCCCTCCCCACCCCACCGCCATTTTTTGCAATGCGGTAGTTATTGTTTAATTCAGCTTCTGTAAATGGAATGGACTGTGGCCAGCAAGCCTGGGGCATAAACACACCTGTATGAAAGAAGCCTTATTGTAGCAACCATCTACAAGCAAGCTCACATGAACCACGCGTTCCTGAGTTCAGAAAGAATGCTCCATTTTTCCTGACAGCAAATTTTACCCTAAGTGAGTTTCTATTTTTGGTGCCACCAACCTGTGATGACCACATTTGAACTGTTTCCTCTCCAACAGCATTGTACTCTTTAACTCAAAGGGAAAAAAGGATTACATTTTTTTTTTTTTACATCTGTGAACAAATATATCCATCAAAAATGTTTCTCCCCTGTCAATAATATCAATCATTAAAAGCTGAATTAAACATCCAGAAAGCTTTTAGCAAATGCAGTATCAAAGATTCCATAATGCTGATTTCATTGCCACTGATTTATACTGACACAGACTTCCTGAGTAACATATAAGGGAAGAAAATCAACAACAAAAATCTACAGAAGCCATATGCGTTGTCTTGCTAAGAATTAAGCTGGTTTCATACATTTTCTTAGTGGAGAAATCTGTCAGGTCAGAGAAGCCCTGTCAACCAAGTGGAGCATGAAACACTGGGGCCTTGAGATAAACTGTGAGAAGTCATCAGCCATATGTATGTATGTCCATGTATGTGTGTGTGCCCATATATATGCATGCACGTACACACATACAAGTGGCGATAAATTATGCCAGAGATGAACACCTGGCTAACTAGGTTTTCTGTGCTACTCCGGAGGAAAGGCTGATAAAGATACATATATACATTATATTTATATTTATATATATATATATATTTATATATATACATATATACACATATACATATACATATACAAACATATATATACTCTTTTATATATAAAAGAGTATGTATATGTATGTGTGTGTATGTGTGTGTGTGTGTGTGTGTGTGTGTGTGTGTGTGTATCTCTCTATAAAGAGTTATGAAGTCTAGGATATTTAGCCACATAGGTCACACAGGTCAGAGACAGGAATGTTGTGGATAGGAATGCTGAAAACAAAGGAGGAAAGAATGGTCACTAAAAAAATCCTTGCTTAGGGGCGCCTGGGTGGCTCAGTGGGTTAAGCCGCTGCCTTCGGCTCAGGTCATGATCTCCGAGTCCTGGGATCGAGCCCCGCATCAGGCTCCTTGCTCAGTGGGGAGCCTGCTTCTCTCTCTGCCTCTGCCTGCCTCTCTGCCTGCTTGTGCTCTCTCTCTCTGTCAAATAAATAGATAAATAAAATCTTTAAAAAAAAAAAAAAATCCTTGCTTCTGCTCCAGTCATTTCACACTCTAGTGTTTGCTCTCTTCTCCCCCTCTCTCACTTTACAGGGGGAATAGAGATTTTTCTCAGCCTCATTTCTTACTTTGTCCTATGTTGCCCTTCGGTCAGTCAAAAATTATTAAGCACCCACCTCCTCAATGTTGATAGAATTGCACTGGTAGGTGCTTTCTCTGGGTGTGTGCCTGTGTGTGTGTGTGTGTGTATCCCAGTGAGAGACTGGGTTCCAAAGGGAGGACGAGAGCAGGTAGGAAGGGAAAGCAAGGTGTAGAGTAGCAGGGATCACGTAAAGCCTATTTCCATCCTTTTCCCATCCTATAAAAATTGGAATGAATTTTCTTTAAGGTCCACAGCAATCTGTGCATGTGTCACATAAAAATCTTCCACATTCTATACTTAACAAAACAAACAGTTTAATGACAAAATACAAGGTCGTATGTAATGAGAAATTATAGGTAATACATAAATAGTTATGTGACCCTCTCTCTATTGTTAAAATTTTGAAAATGCAGTTCATGCTTTTAAAGATTTTTACTCTTTGCACCCACAGAAAGAAACTGAAAAGCACAATTTGACAATACATAAAAATTGCAAATCAACACATTCCCCACTCAGTAAGTCAGTGCGAGAGGGTCAGTTTTCAAAGTCAGATGGAAGTTAATCACTGAATACATGGAGGAGGAAAAGCTGAACCAGATTAAAAGAACAGAGAATACTGGAGAGGAAGCAAGTAAGGAAATGGCATGCACTAGATACTAAGGTAGAGGAGGGCCCATTTTGTGCAAGGAGATTGAATTCACACTGGCTCCTGGTTTTGGAAAAGTTGACAGGGGTTAATAGACAAGCTGGTGGAAGCTCTTTGTCCCCCACCACCCCCCAGTTTTTTTTTTTTTTTTTAGATATAATTGACCTGTGTCACTGTGTAAGTGTCAGACATAATGTGTTGGTTCAATAACCATATGTATCACAAAAGGATGACCACTGGAGCTAACACCTCCATGGTGTCGTATAGTTACCATTTCTATTTTGTGGTGAGGACATTTAGGATCAACTCCCTCAGCGACATTCAAGTACACAGTAGTACCGTATTGCTGACTTACAGCCACCACGCTGTGCATCAGATCCCCAGAACTTACTCATCTTCCAACCAGAAGTCCCACCCTTTGACCAACACCTGACATTTCCCCCGCACAAGTGGATGTTCTCAAGTGACCAGCTGAATCCCTGAAAATCCTGAATAGGGGAATGATTACACAAAATAGGGTGCTTGAGGAGCTATGCTGATGAGAAGGTAGAAGCTGAGAATGTAGAAGGGTCTAATCCAAGCAAGAGAGGGAGATGAAGTGAATGCAGATTAAGGTGGTAGAGACGAAAGGGAAGCTTTTTATTAAGAGCATAAACCCGAGAATCTGTTTTTGGTCTGGTATGGTGTACAGATGACAAAATTTGGAAATTTAGAAGGAAGGTCTATTTGTTGTAGTGAGGAGAGGCAAACTTAGCTTCCTAAATGTTACCTTTGAGTGGACAGGGGGGCTGCCAGGCTGAGGACCTAGGTAGGCCACCCAGACAAAGGACAAAAGAAGAGGGAAGGGTTGGAAAGAAAACTTTACTTCAAAATTCTCTCATCTTTTCAAAACTATAAGAGTATTCCAGAGCTGTGTCAACAAGTCTAATAAACTGCCTCGCTGCCTCTGAAAATTACTTCCTTTTCATAGATCTTCTAGATTTTACAAAGTCCATCTAAAAATGGCCGGCCAAGTCAACTGTCAGTAAAAACCTCTGTGGCGGGGGCCTTCTTTCTATGAGGTCCAGTCTGCTGTATGTTTTATTCCTGGGATAATCTGTGGGACCAGATATAGAAGCCAATGGTAATAACACACTGGCCACCCCGTGGGCACAAGTCGTGTTCCACTCCACGTTTAACAAGGGTAAGTTTAAGTGATAGAATTTACGAGAGAGTTTTAAAAACTGGACTTAAGAACATACATATAGGATGCTGTACGTGTTTAAGCAATAGCATAAGACAATCAAGGGTAGGGTTCCTCTAGGTAGTGACAACTAATTTAGAAGAGAATTGATAGGACAAAGTGTTACATTTAAAAGGGACTCCATTAAGTGTGATGGCTTCCAAATCGTGTCCTCGTCTCAAACCATATTTTTCTTTTTAAATGGCCTTTTAAGGTGAAAAATACAGCACTTCACCCAAAATGGTGTGGAAACAAATGGTTCTCAAGTATCTATTCTTCATCTCAGGCCAAAGCACCCCAACACCAGCAATCTAAAGCCACTTGGTGTTTGGAGGGAAGGTGTTATGCATGTGAATGTGCCCGTGGCTCTTTCACTTGTCTGTGGGGCTCCTTTTTCTAAAGCAGCAGGGGAAACTTCAGAAGACCAGCTTGTCTTGCCAGGAGTGTTTGGATGGGCCAAGCTCTTATCCTTCTTTCAATTCTCCTGCTGGTTTAAAAGAAAGGATGTGGCAGAAGACACATGCAGAAGGTGGCAACATTCTTAGGGCCCTTTATCCATACCACTGCTTTCTTTAAATTGTAGCTTGGTCTCTTGTTTGAGAGGCTGAGATTTTAGCACTTTTAAAGGGAACCATAAGTGAGAAATCTCCTAGGTGTTAAGCTTTGGAGTGGCTTCAACCCAAAATACAAAAAAAAATGAGATTAAAACACAGAAAGTCAAGTAATATTAAGAGGGATCCAACAAACAAAATATCAAAATTATGCATATATGTTTCTGTCTTTCTGTTTAAACCAAATGCTATTTAACCAGTTTATGTCGGCATCTAGTGCAGGTGCCAAAGGAATAAAAAAAGTAAAAAACCTGAAAAATTTTGAAGGCATTTAAAATAAGCTATAATTCTAACAGCTATGTATTTAACAATGCTTAAAATTAAAACATATCCCATTGTGTTGAGAAGCAAAAAAAAACCCACAAAAACCTATTTATGAATGTAGGACTTAATGTCCTCATGTTTCTGATGTTTGGACGTCAAAGACCAAATTCCAAATAAAATTTCCTAACTGCTTTTCTTAATAACCAATTACACATCTTTTACTTTGACTTGATAGCCAGGTAGCATTCTCTATCTTCTCCAGAGATGTTATATGCAGGCTTTCCAATGCGACGGTATTATTACCCACAAAATTTTTAGCATCATCCCGTAATCATAAAAGACATAAAATATATCTTTATAAACCACAAGAGACTTAGCAAACCAGCAGTTATGCCACATCTGCTTTAGTCCTTAAATATTTTAGCTTTAGAGGGTTAGTTAGTGGATTCCCCACCCTGAATTGCAGAGAAATAAAGACGTCAACCTTTGATTCTGACATTGCACACAAAGCTACAATCTCCAATAGACAAAGACACAAACACATTGTACTGCAATTAGAAAGAATTTTAGAGCATACTCATGTTTCACACCTATCAGAATTTCCCCTAAAGTGGTTTAATTTAACTATTAGAAATAAAAATGAGGGCATTTGAATTATCTCTATTTCACAATCAAGTAACATCACTGCCTATCTGAAAATAATTTAATTTAGAAATTGATGTAAGGGTCACAGATTTTGACTTTGGAGTCAGGTAATGTACAAATAAACAAAAAGGCAATTAATAAGTATAAAGTGGACTCTTGATCTTGGAGTCATGAATTTGAGCCCCATGCTGAGTGTAGAGATTACTTAAAATAAATAAACTTTAAATGTCCAATTTTTCTAAAAAAGATTTTATTTATTTATTTGACAGAAATCACGAGTAGACAGAGAGGCAGGCAGAGAGAGAGAAGGGGTGGGGGGGAAGCAGGCTTCCTGCTGAGCAAAGATCCCGATGCGGGGCTCGATCCCCGGACCCTGAGATCATGACCTGAGCTGAAGGCAGAGGCTTAACCCACTGAGCCACCCAGGTGCCCCAAAATACATAAACTTAAAAAAATAAGTATAGGGGCTCCTGGTTAAATATCTGCTCAGTCAGTTAAATATCTGGCTCAGTCAGTTAAATATCTGCCTTTGGCTCAGATCATAATCCCAGGATCCTGGGATTGAACCCCACATTGGGCTCTCCGCTCAGGGGATAGCCTGCTTCTCCCTCTCCCTCTGCTGTTCCTCCTGCTTGTGCTCTCTCTCTGTGTCAAATAAGATCTTTAAGAAAAAAATAAGAAATAAGTATAAAGTCAATACGCCAACTAACCAGGAACACACTATCCCTTCTGTCTGGGCTGGCCCTTCTCCCATGCCCAACTGGTCAACACACACTCCAAAATTCTCTTCAGGGAGCATCTCTTTGCAGTTAACTTTCCGGATTCCACAGTCTGAGTAGGAAGCACTTCCTCAGTCAGTACACCTATCTAATATGTCCATCACAGCATTTATTCAATATCATGACCACAAGTTACTTGTCCATCTTCCACCAGATAGCTTTAGAGAGCAGGGACCACATCTCAATTCTATTATTATTGAGTTTGTGTCAAGAATTGGCTACATGCTCAATAAAATGTTTGGTGAACAAATAACTGAGTGTATGAAAATAGGGCTCCTCCACCTTGGAAATAGCACAGAATTGGGAATATAATAGCTTGTCAGAATTTTCTTACCCTCATTTTTCAAGTGGCATAGCTGAATCCCTGAGGAGCAGGGATGAGAAAGAACTCTGGTTTCCTGGCTCTGGTCTGGTTATCGCTGCATTCAGAAACAACTAAAGACATGGACTAGAGGCATTTAGTTTAAAGGTGGGAATCCTTCTGGGCATTAGAGATGCCAGTCACATCTTCTATGGAGGGTGTAGGGAGAGAAGGACTTGAATTGGCAGAAAGTGAGCATCAGACTTTTCTAGGCTGGGGAACAGATGATGTAGTTATATTGGAGCTTGGTAAGTCTGGTTGACCTGAGAAGAGAGAATGAACCAAGAGTAATGGGAACTGAAGTCAATGAGCTTTTATGGTGCGTGCGTGTGTTGGGACAGGAATAGTAGGAAATGAAGGAGAAAGACTTGTGAGATTCAGAAAGTAAAGGAGAATAGAAAACTTTCTTAAAATAGATTCTTTTTCATTATATTTTTCTAAGAAAGTTTTCCCCAAATTGTGCTCTGTGGGACATTAGCATCAGGAAGTGTTTCTCCAGAATAGGGGCGGTAAGTAGGGCAAATAAATGTAGGGAACAATACTAAGGGGAACAAAATGAATGCTTGGTGTTGCTGCTTTGGTTATGTATGCCACAGACTTTCATAGGCTTAATTAAGCATCTTAAAAATCTCTAAGAAGGATTGATGGTACAAATCAATTTCTAATTTTATTAAGATTTTAGGGGCACTAGGTTCCCAAGGATTTTTTTTTAAATGAAGAAAGATTCCAGTTTTTAACCAAAATTGTATTTTGAAACAATTCCTCAACAACTTATCAAAGAATCCATTGAATAGGATTTGTCAATTACCCTATTAAAGGATTTCCATGGTCATGTTTTCCCAAGTCAGACTCTAGAGACAGAAACCATTTCTTGGGTTCTTCTGTTGTATCTTAACTGTTCACAATTCCACTTCCCAAATTACAAAACCCGACTACTCCATAGAACTTTGACGCCCAGAATGTTGAATTAAATGGGGTTTGGAAATGAGGCTGGAATATGTACTTGGAAGTTTTCTATCTCAAAGATGATTTAATCATTAGATGATGATTTTAGGCTGCACTGTTTTCTCTGACCTTTCTCGTTTCCTATTTTCCTATTTTCTCAATGACCTATTACAAAAACAACAGCTATTATTTAGTATTTGGCCATACATGGCTAACATTTCTGCTTCAGAATGATTCTTAGACACCAAAGACAATGCTCAAGTGTAAGATCATTTTCCTTTCAGCAATACTGTCTGCATCTTTCATTAATCAGAAAAGGGACTGGGCTGTGGCCACCTGACATTAGCTTGCCAACTACAAGTGTGGGAGATTTATGTGTATGAAGGGTGGGAGATGGGGAGGAGAGAAAGCAAGAGGAGGTGGTGGGGGGGCAGGATGTTAAGGGGAAGAAAGGAGAAGGAGACAGGAAAAGAGGAAGTGCTGCTTTGGATAAAATCCATGGACAGACGTCCAATGCGCCTCCCTCCCCTCCCCCCACCGATGCTACGCTCTTGTTTACAGAGCCTTACGAGTACGAAATCAGCTTTTACTTAGAACTGTGTTAAACACCACCTGCCTGCCCTCTGAACCTTGCTGTCCTGGGATGAGGTCAGCCTGGCGAAGGGCTCCCGTTCTATAAGCAATCCTGTCATTCAGGCTAACAGCAGTGATTCACTCACAGGAGGCAAAAATGACTCAATTGTTGGGCTTTATTGACTCAAGGGAACACAGCTACTCTATCATTACCATGGAGTGCAAACACCCTGAGCTCTGTTTTGGTCCACTTAAAATTACTATTTGCTGTGAAGGATTGGCAAAGCAATTCTTAAAATGATGGGGGTGAAAGTCACGCGAGCGCCATTATGGGCTTTTCCTTCCGTTTAAGCAGAAGGAGGCAGTGGAGGACTTGTTCGGAGCCTGACCCACTTATTTAACCTTTTGTTCACTTTGCTGTATTAACATATATTAACTGGCGCTGTAAGCCCTGGGGGGGATAACAGCCTCATGACCAAATTACGCTTCCATTTTCATGGGTAACCTCTCCTTGGGTGGAAATTAAACCCCGATATAAATACATTTTAGGTCCATACAGAATTGAGGAGGAATGCCAAAAACCAGACGCTGAACTGCGGTCCTACAAAGACTCCAGCAACGACGGAGGGGTCGGGAAAATTATACACTGGAGGAACTATTTGAAAAACCAAATAAATTTAATTAAATAAGTTACAAAATTATTTTCCCCGTCTCTTATCTACTCCCCTTGGTTAATATCCATGACATACTGATGTTGCATAATTGCGCTTATGGAATACTGCCTCTCTGAGCCATAATGAGCTGCCTTTGCACAAAGGCAGCAAAAGTGGTTTCCCTACAGAGTTATCTTCTCAATTATTTATACTTGCAACACTTTCACATAATGGCAGTTTTAAAATCAAACAAACAAAGCAAACTGTACAATAAAGGAAGGAGACAAGAAGGTACAGGGACCTTTTCCTTTCTTTTCTGAACACCAGAAGGGACAGGCAAGCCACAGAAAGTCAACGGAATTTGGTCCCTCAAAGTCTCAGGGGCCTGGTGACCAGACAACATCAAAGCCTCCAAGATTACCACCGTGGTGAGGGATTAAGCAAACTCTGCATACCTGCCTTGCTTTTAATCTGTCATATCCAAATATATAAAGGAATGCAAACTTCATTTTTTTTTCTTTTTACAACTTTGTCTTTGAAAATTCCTAACAAGAAGACTTGACCCCCACCTCTACTCCTGGCGGGGGGGGGGGGGGGGGGGGAAGGAGCTAAAGTGTCAAAATGATGTCAGTATAAACAGAAAATGGCCCCCGGGCTGCAGAGAGCCTTGCTAGTTTTTATGATGTTTGTTTCCCCTGTCCACACCTCAAAAACCCCTACACAGAAGGGAAAAAGCTACTTGGTGGTTTATGTTACATAGGGATATACAAAATAAGGCAAAAGATATGTTTTCACATGAAGGTAAAATTTAATGTTATGTCTAATATTTAATTCTGGAACCTCTTTGAGATGAACTGTCTACCTCAAGCTCTGACTGACTTTGTTCCTCACACCTAGCTCGACAGCCTGGTCAGAGTAGGTGCTCAGTAAAAATGCTAGCTAGGTTATTTTTACAAGTTAATCCAATAGATGTGATTGAGAAGTTTCTACTTTAAGAAATTAAAAGTGAAGTTTTTACCAGCATAAAACCTATATTTCCTTTAAGACTCTCCATTAAACAAGCATAGGTTTCAGCCTTCAGGAGGTGGTTGCCATCCTAAAGAGTTATTCTTTACCAAATAATGGCCACTCACGTATCTGTGACTAAAGATATTCATTAACAATGCTGGTGAAACACAGCTTTAATATCACCTATTAACCCTTTCCAAATAACAAAATGTTAAAGCAACTATTTCCTTAAAGTCCTGCAGGGAAAGATGATAAAGACAAAGCAAAAGCATAATAATTTTAAGAACCTCGATACTTGTCTCTTGCCATATGCTTGCATGCACATACACTGAACACACACACACACACAGACTCATTTTCCATTAAGGATACCCCGTGAATTTAAACTCTCTTGGTGGTGTGGTGGGAGCTGAGGGATTGTGACCCAATTCTATTTATCGGTCTTAAACTATACCCCACTAAAAACATTAAAATAAAACTATACCCAAGTACTTGGCCTCCCTGCAGTACTAGCCAACTTTAATCTTGAAAATGGTCTTTCCATGTGTGTACATGTGTAATAAAAGATAAAGGGTGATAACAGGAAAATGCAGGTGATGATGATGGTAAGAAAACTCTTGTACCAGATTAAAAACACATCTTTGCTGTAGGCAAATAGAAGCCTGAGTGAACTTGGATGTACTGTAAATATGTCCTATGATGGGCATAACATACTTTTCAGACACTGATGCAATGACTAGTGCGTAATTAATCCTTATGTGAGAGTTTAGTTAAATGTTGAGGTCTCAGAGTTGGGTGGTTTTTGTACTTTGGAATATGGGCAAGTTCCGAAGGGAAAACTCAAGATTCTGTGAATGGGCTTCAGTTCATTTGAAAAGCACTCTTCTGGCAGTCGAAACCGACTTAAATGTCAGTAGATTATGGGTGGAAGTTTGTTGGTTTGGAGAGTAAAACCAAAAGCTGGCTGGGGCTAAGAGGGTGTGACTCTCCTCCCTGTGAGTCTCCCACTGATGGGAACAGAAATTGCTATCAGCGGGTTGAGGGTAGTAATATCACAGGGCCCTCAATTCCCAAATGTGACAGATTCATCAGGAAACTTAACCTCTGTTTTTTGCAGCTTTCCTCAACCACAGCAACCGACTCTCTCTTAGTAGACCAGCCAATTAACTAAGCATTTAAAAACCCGCAAATCTATATCAATGGCTTTGCAAGACAAAAAGAAAGATGTGTGAAGTAAACACTTAATCATGGTAAACTATCTGATCCAGGATGTTCAAGAGCCAAATATGCTGAAAGAGGCTATGGTTGAAAAAAATTAATTAAAAAAAAAATCAGAAGATATGACATTTTTCTCTCTTCATGCAAGCACCCTATAGACTGGCTTTTACGTTTTACTTCACAGAGACCCGTCCTTCAGTTTACCCTTGACTAGTGGCAAATCTGATAAGGGTTGGCACAAATATGCTGAGCCTGGTTTACAATTTGTTTTGCAACTTCCCTTCCCAGATAAACATAATCCAAGTACAACTTCTAAAAAAAAAAAAAAAAAAAAAGTTGTGTTTACTTATCCTGTGCTTACAGATTTTTTTCTTCTAAATGTTCCCTCAGGATGCTGGCTTGCAACCTAGAAAAGGCTTGGATTTCAGCTTCAGTCTCCAAGGTATTCTACTGTTCAGTAGGGCCGTGTGCTAGGAGGGAGGCTCTCTACCTTGCTGATTTAATTAACAGGATTCTTTTCATTATTATGGGGATTTAGTTTCTTCTTGCCTTTCAGTGTTTGGGAAACAGCGATTTATGTTTTATATTTTGAAGGAAAATTTATTGTTCTTTGACAGCTGAGGCTCAGTAAATTCCCAGCATCGAAGGGACCCCAGGGAGGTGTCACAGTTGCCCTTCCCTGCCCACCTAAATGCTGTCATATCAAGGGCCCCCCTCCAGAAGTGAGAAGAGCCATCAGCTGTTCCATGCCCATCCCACTCCTCCTCCCTCTGATAATTATACCAGCAGGGGTTGGCCCATTCCCATTTATAGGATTATTAGTATTAGTAGGTTGATCAGTAACTGTGAATCACTGATTCATTTAAGTGAAGCAAACAGTCCATGAATCTTTGGATTGGATTTAATCTCTTAACTAAATGCAATGCACTGAATTAAGTGCTAGACGGTGCTATACTTATTACGATGACCATGGCTAACCCCCAAATCGGGACGAATGTTCTAAATACGAGTATGCCTAAGGGGGCAATACAAAGCATCTGAAGTTAGTGCTGCAGAAAATCTGGCATAGAGAGTCATCACGGCTCTCTCGGATACCCGCTCTTCTAGGCTACATAGTCATCAAATTCTGACTTGGAGAAGGAGTGAAACACGTAGTGAAAACTCTAGAAGACTCCTAGCAAATTCATACTTTAGGTGAAAAACTTCAGGTGTCAGTTAATGTCCCCTATAACTCAAATCTCCTTTTCTAAGAGGGCTTCATGATGCACCTTCATTTGCATTACTATAATGAACATTTATTGAGCAAGGCGCTCAACAGTGCACACATGTACTCTCTTATTTAATTCTCAAAAAAACTTTATGGAGCAAGTAATATTGTCAAGATTCCCATTTTATGGTTGGAGAAACTGAGACTGAGCAAAGTCCAACAGTATGCCTAAGGTCACAGTGTTAGTAAGTGATATAGGTGGGACTCAGATCCAGGTCTTTCTGACTTGATGTGTTGTACGTGGATAAGTTATGCTGCCTTTCCAGCGTGTATATGGTGGCCCTGAAAAAAAGAAGTTAGAGGCTGAATGGTGTTCCCCCCACCAAATTTCTATGTTGAATTTTCAATCACTGGTACCTCAAAACGTAATCACACTTGGAGATAACGTCTTTAAAGAGTTAAGTTAAAATAAAGCCATCAGGGTGTGTCCCTAGTCCAATATGACTGGCATCCTTCTAAGAAGAGGAAGAGGCACCAGAAAGGCAGGCACATGGAGGAAAAACCATGTGAGGACACACAGGGAAGGCAGCCAGGGGCAAGCCGAAGAGGCCTCTGAAGAAACCAAACTTGCTGACACCTTGATCTTGGACTACCAGGCCCCAAAGCTGTTAGAAAATGGATTTTTGTTGTTTCAGTAATCCACTCTGTGGTATTTTGTTAGGGCAGCCCTAGCAGACTCATGGGGGCGGGGAGCGACATGAAAATAGGGGCTGGGAGAAAAGCAGAAACCAAACTTTTGATTTGGCAAGATGGCTGCTTCCTCTTCATAATCACTAGAGAAGCCCTACCGTCCATGGCACTGGCTCCTGTCCACCTCACACACATACACACACACTATGACTAGCCCTTATTTTCCATTAAAAAATAAGCGAAAATTGTAGAATGCCAAATGGGATGGCTAAGGTAATGGGGACAGAACTATGAGAAGACAGCCATTTTAGGTGTAAGAAAGGCAGTGCTATTCAGTCAGAGAAGGGAAAAGGCAGAGGGCTGGTGAAATGCGTGGAGAGAGTTTTGGAGTTATCTAGAGGACCTGCCTGAGCACAAGCCATACACACACACACACACACACACACACACACACAAGTTGGGGCTAGGAAATTAGTAATAGCTGGGATCACTTTAACTGTCTTCTCAGGAGGGCCCTGCAGCTGAAAATGTCCTGGGGACCAGGGAACATCTCGAGAACAACCTGATCCCAAGCTTACTTAGTACTAACAGACTCTTTATCTGGTATCTTCCTGTCAGGCAGAAAATGGGAGCCAGGTTGTGGACCCAACGCATAAAATGGAGCATTGGAAATTACTTGATTTCTAGACCTGGACTTTTCACTTATCTAGATTCATTCATTCACTAACAGGTTTTAAGGAAGAATAAAGGAAAAAATAGAGAAAGTGCATATAATTTTATAGTGGTTAGCATTTTCAAAATCTTTCAAATCTAGGGAACTGAGTGTGGGAATATGGTCCAACTGGTGAAGACAAAATAAAATAAGCTGTCAGTCTGAAAAGGATTCAACAGGTCCAGACTAATTTTCTCATTCATCAGTTCTGCAGGGTTATTTGAGAGTTGTGCTTTCGAAATTTGAATTCTTTTTGTTTATTCAGCCTGTCTCTGGATCCTGAAATTCAGAGCATAACTCTGTCCTAAAAATCGAGACTTCTCAAATCTTCCCACAAAGAAAATCCTCAACAGATCTTTAACTGTATGCTAAGGAAACACCTGGGTAAAATGTTAGCCTTCAGCTCATCAGCATAATGAATATAACTTAAAAAGTTTTGGGTCCGTGAAGGAAGCAAACAAGAGAACACTTGAAGAAAACTAACACAATGCGGAGACGTCCATGCCAGAGACATAACTAGGATTTCCTGTAGGAGCTTCTCCTTGCCTGTCTCATCTCTATACCACCTGTAATGAATCCCATTCCCATTACGTACGTGGTGCATTTTCCCTTCAAACAAGTCTCCTGGAGCTCCTACTTTATCTCCTTTCTTTTCATAATAGTTTCAGATTATTTGCAGAAATTCTAGAAGATACAACGGTTAATCCTCTTGAACAAATATTTACCCAGTGGCTGCTGCCTATTGGCATTTTCTCCTTAGGAGGAGACAAAGAGAAGAACTTGTAGGAGAGGCCACATTTGCCAAGAGAACAAGGCACTCAATTTGAGATTAATTTCATTCCCTAAGGATCTCCTAATTTAATTGGAGAAATAAGACCTACACCTATCTATCAATCTGTTAGGTTTTATGTGATGATAAAAATGGCACAATTTAATGGAACGAGCATGGCCTTCAGAGACTTGGGTTTAGAACCCATCTATGTCGCCTTCTGTGTGGTTTTGGACAAGTTCTTCCACCTTTCTGTGTCTTATTATCCTCAACTGTAAATGAGAATAAATTGTATGACCTACTTCAAAGAGTTGCCCTGAGGATGAAATGTTAAGGCCAATTTGTATTGGAAAGGCATCAGAACATCAACTGAAAATTAAAAGGAAAAATACTTAAATCATTCTGAAATAAATTTCCAATGTTTACAGTCTTCCAAACATCACAAGGCATACCCAGATGAAGAAGACTGAGTCTTGCTCTCAGAAAGCTTAAAGTTTAGCAGTCTCAATGGCAGGAGAGTGCTCACGGGTATATGGAGAGGATGGATATAATAAGGGTGAGAGCGGGAGGAGGACAGGAGGCTTTGGACTTCTTCTTCAAAGATTCTGGTAACTGGAAATGAGAAGGACAGAAGGAGGCAGAACATACCAGGTGGAGGTAAATACTAAGCAAATACACAGAGACCACAAGTACTTCCAGCTAATATGCTTAGTATAAAAGACATTAGATTGAAGTTGGAGATAAATTTAAATCCTATTTTGCAAAGGGTTGGCTATTTGATCTCTCTGATTCACTGTTTCTCATTTGCAGAATGGAGATAATACATACCTCATAAATTTATTGTAAATATTAAGTATTAACCACATAGTTGGCACATTTGAAATACAATAAATTTTTAATGTATTTTTAAATCTTTTTTTTTAAGTTTATTTTTTAGTAATCCCTACATCCAGCATGGGGCTTGAACTAATGACCCCAAGATCAAGTGTTGCACGCTCTTCTGACAGATCCAGCCAGGCACCCCGATATCTTTTAGACCTTAGAGTAATTAGAAAAATTTCCAATATCACCAGAAGTCTAGTTATTTTCTAGGTTATGTGTACAGTGGCCCAATCATACCACTTACTTCTAGTGTCACTGAAACACTGGAGGGTGAGCTTCAAACTCTGTGTAATTAACTTGCACTAAGTCACTGTTTCATGTAGAATAAACCACCACTGGAACATCAGCAGACCAAAGTAAATGATAAGGGAGATTACTTGAATTTTCAGTTTTTTTTTAAGGTTTTATCTTTCAGGGCATTTTATGTGTCTCCTTACACTGGCACGGATAAACCATAAATGCAGTCAGTGGACCTTTGTTCAGAGTTGGCAAGCTATTCTTTTAAATATTTAGGCATATAAGAAAAACATACTTATTCTAGTCACAGCTCCTTGAAGTCATGGACAACAGAAGCCAAAATATCTAGTATTAGGAGCATGGACATTGATGCTGAAATAAGAAGAAGAAGTGGAGGCTGATGATTAAAATCCCAGAAACACTTAGCAATATAAACCTTCTTCAACAGCCACTTCTTTCAATTCTCAGAAGTCTTAGAAGGCGAAGGTGAGGATGATGTCGAACCTATTTTGTTGACTAATGCAGTTCTGCTGAAGCTCTGTTACCCGTTACCCGGAGCACGTGTGGGATGGTGGTTCTAGACATGCAGCAGAGATGTGGGAAAAAAAGACCTCCATGCTGACTTTCGGCAGATAAAGCTCTCTTATTCCTCATTTTCACCGTGTGAACAAAGTAGGAATACGATCTTGACCTAGTTGATACATTCTCAGAAACTCCTGGGTTCTGATGGTAAAATCATTAATATATTACGTGCTAATCAAGTCCTTCATTTAAAAAAAGAGAAAATTCTGCAGAAGGCACATGGAATCGTGGTGTTCTACATCTTTTACCCACAGTGGAACTGACCGATCTGACATACACAACTGGAGGTTCAGAATTAACCTACAGTCAGATTTAACCTATACTCAGGGCTGGAGTGTAGCTCAGGATCCTGGCTTCCACTAAAAGCATGCTTCAAAAGATTAGAAAAGTGGGCGCCTGGGTGGCTCAGTGGGTTAGGCCGCTGCCTTCGGCTCAGGTCATGATCTCAGGGTCCTGGGATCGAGTCCCGCATCGGGCTCTCTGCTCAGCAGGGAGCCTGTTTCCCTCTCTCTCTCTCTCTCTCTGCCTGCCTCTCTGTCTACTTGTGATCTCTCTCTGTCAAATAAATGAATAAAAAATCTTTAAAAAAAAAAAAAAGTTTAGAAAAGTCAGGAAAAAAGCTCCTGTCCAGTTTCAACCCGGAAGAACCCAATCTAGTAAGTTTTCTATTCATTAATCAAAAATGGTCTATAAAGTATTCTAGGATACAGGCCCTATAGAATGGATTTTAATGAGATGTTTGCCCTGGTGATAGGTGTCACCAAGAGAAGCATCCTGCGATGCCTGTGAAATATGGAAGATTAACTCAAAGAACTCTGTGTCGCTCCACAAATTATCTCAATCACAGGGCAGAAAGGAACATGGAAAATGAAAAGAGAAACAATCAGTTCCAACAGAACATGAAGTGTAAACAGACATCCTGTAAACAGACATCACTCGGCTTGTCTTAGAAGTCATTAACTAAACCCCAGACTCAGTTGCCCCTATACTGTAGACTATTTTCTGTGGTTTAGATCATTTCAAGAGCTTTATCTTCACATCACTTTCAAAGGAAAAAAAAATCCTAGAAAGCTCTTAGTGTCTTTAACTTGTGGAGTTTAAGGTTGCTTTTGCCTCACAGTCTTTGTCTCTCTACTCTTGACCCACAGTGGGAAAGAATTGGGTTCCCCCAAACCATGCCCTCACCTTTTAGGTTGTTCCCACGGATCATATTTCAGCACCACTTAGCAATAACTTCAACCTTCAGACCATATGAAGACTGATGGACCAGTGACCTCCTAGCATGGCTGAAAAAAAATGAAATCTGAATGGTCCTGCTGAGCAGAAAATGGCGCTAAAACAGTAAGACTCCAGTACTGATGGGAGAACAGCGGGAAAAGCAGCTATACAGAGAAGCCAAAGAAAGCAAAATGGAAATGAAAAATTGACTTAGTTTGTCCTGAAGAGAGAGGGTGCAGCTGTGGGACATCCCATCCTCAAAGGTCAGGGAGGGATAGATCTTCTCAGAATATCCAGAGAGACCCCATGGTCACTGATGTGCACTAGTATGGAAATGAACATTGTTGGCTGAGGAATAGCCTTTTCTTTGGGCAAAGCTGCTCCCATTATCTCCAAGAATTACACTGAGCTCTTGCCACAGGATAATAGAGCATATGGAAAGGAAACTGAAGGGGTAGAAGAGAGACCCTTGGGTCCAGGGTCACCTCTTGAAGGTCTGGCCCTAGGCTGACACTTGGGAGTTCTGCAATGGTGAACAAGCCACCAAACCTTGAAGAGCCCGCACTGCCTCATTTGTAAAAAGGGAATAATAACTTAAAACTTGTTGACTTCACAGGGCTGAAGCAAGAATCAAATGGGACAGTGTAGACACAAGCGCCTTAAAAACTCAAAGGGCTATAGGATAGAAGGTGGTGTGGCAAAGAGGTATTTCACTGAGGAATCCAAAGCTCTTTTTTTTTCTTTTTTAACCTCATTGTACATCATAACTCCTGTTATCCCTTCTTATTTTTTTGAATGTCAAGTTTTATGGGTATTCATTTAAAAGGGCAGAAACAAGCACCATAAACCTAGAGGAATAGAGTTTAATCTTGTTTTCTTTTCTCTCATTAATATTCTGTTATCAAACTGTGTCCAGTCTCTTAGGGAACCTCAATTTTTCTCATCTTTGTAATGAATAAAGTGTAACTTTCCAGGTAATGTTTTATATTATTTAGCAGAAATTCTCCTGAAACGTACAACCTTCCTGAATAAAATCTGAAATTACTGAAGTCCTCCAGAAATGAACAACAAGAAAACTTCCCTCCCCCAAAACCGTATGTGTTCTTAGGAGCTGTTAGGTCTCCTTACCAATGATATGTCACAATTCAATCTGCGGCGAGAGATGGAAAAGAAACTGCATATACAAATACAAAAGGCATTCAGTTGCTGGAAGGTACAGAAGGTACTTGTAAGGTCAGCTGAATTAAGGCCAAGATACAATAAATCAAGTATGAAGCAATCAAAGTTCACAGTTTGTCAACAAGCTTCACGTTTTCAGATTCTGGCCCACTTTTCCTTAACTTTCTGGTGGTATCATCCTAGTCTAATGTTCTTCGACCACATATGATCATTCTGATAGCAAGACATGACTCGGTCAATGTGTAGATTTGATAACAGGGTTCTAGAAAGGATTCCAACTAGCTAGTTTCTGACCACCGTACATCCTTCAGGAAAAGTCAAGCTCCCTCACTCCAAAGCATGAACTCCAAACTGAATGGACACTTCTTAAAATGCATCAATGTACTACGAATCCTCCCCGAAACTGGCAGACCACCACTAGCGGAGATGATCGAGCAGCGTCTTGATATCAACCACGTGCTCTGGAAAGTAAGTGATAAAGAGAGAGAACATGAAGAGCAAAGAGAAGAAAACACACAGAGAATTGGGACCCGAAGGCATTCTTCACTCTGTCCTCCTGTGAGCTTCCTCCAACAGATGAAAAAAAAAAAAAAATCCCACCCCGAATTCCCGGCCATAAATGCTGGCAGCACGAGTTTTGTTCACCTTGACACACTCAAAAGGGACATATAAAATAGTCATTCTGAATAGCAAAAATAGCAAGCCAGGCCATGGAACCTCCCTCTGTATAGGCTTGGCTGAAACATCTGTGGGAAAAGGGGCTGCGGAGAATTCAATGAGACATAAGCGATGCGAAAACCTTTCTATTCTCTTCTATTGCTCAAAAATGGGAAAGGAGCATCATTTTCAAAAGAACAAATGCTACACAAGACATGCCCTTTAAATCCTTTTTAAGGTTCTGTGACCTGTGAAACTATCTGCAGTATCAGCAGGAGAAAGCCCTTTCCAGAACAAATGCCCATGTTTTATGTGTACTGTATTTGCTAATCATTACTTCATAAGCAAGAGTAGATATACAGCGGGGCTATAAATAATGGCGGGAATGTAAAAGTGAATTGATCTGTCTGGCCATCTAGTAATACTCCTGGCACGAGACCAGTCTTGAATGCCTGCCAACTACCACGGAGCCAGCCAGTGATTTGTCTGGGGGTCCTGCCCTGTCAGGCAGAAAACAGTCTTAAAGCTGAACTCCCACCACTGTGCGCATCGCCTCCATCATGGCCGTGAGCACTGCCCGCAGAGTCCCCTTGCACCGAAGCTGTCCGAGACTCACTCTAAAAAACTGGTGGAAAAGAAAGCGAAGAAAACAACAGAACCCAACCCAATTAAAAAATTAATACACACCTGAAAAATCCAGGCTGGGGTTATGAGAGGAAAAACATGAAAATACATATCATCGGCCAACCCAAACGATAGAGGGGGTCCATGAGAACTGGGGTGCGGTCCCAGAGGTTCCTACAGTTAACTATATATACTTGCCACAAACCTTAATTCGTCTGGCGTACCAAACTTGATGGAGGCTAGCTGTGGGCCTGGGGGTGCAGAGCCGTCAGGACCTTCGTATGGAAGAAGCACTAGCTTGGTTCTGGACATCACAGCAACAAGCCCAACGAATTGGATCAGCTCCCCCTCGAAAGGGGGGAGCCTCCCTGACAAAGACGTGGGGTGTCTTTGCACAGCTCTGACAACCAGAGTATTTCAAAAATCCCCTTCACAAATCGAGACACGATTACGGACCGATCGCCTCCCTCAGTTCCCTCCCAGGCTCCTTGCCTTCGCCCCACTCTCTTTCTGAAGAGGGCGAGTGTGATCTCAGGACTGGCGGCATAAACCACTTTTCTCTGCGTGGACACAGCAAGACAGCTCCCGCACTCACCCCGGGATGTCTTGCAGGGATGCAGTACTGTGTCTGTCTGGCACTGTTTCCTGCATCCCTTAAGGCTGTCTCCCAAGTTCTTTCTTTGTAAAGACCAGCCTGGCTAAAAAAAAAAAAAAAAAAGAAGAAAAGAAAAAAAGGAGAAGGAAAGAGCATGAAAAGAAAGAAGGAAAGAGAAAATCTAAGACCAAATGAAAAGGAAGCAAAAATAAAAAAGGGGAGGAAAAAAGAGAGAGAGAGACAGAAATCTCCACCAACGATGAGCTCCATGCCAGCCTCTGCTAGGTGTACTGGATTCGTGGGCTCCGGCAGATCAGGCGCTCTGCCCGAGTGTTTATCATACGTGTGCGATATCCTTACAAATAGATGAAGTAACAGAGGAGGCGTGCGTGGCGATAGAGGGGTGCACCGTGTGAAGCAAGAGTTGCTAATTATTTAAGGATTGGCAAGTTGAATTTCCTCAAAGTGATGCATGTTTATGGCTCAGAGACCACAGAAGGGTGAGGCAGCTGCTTTGTTTGGATATTTTTTTCATTTTTTTTTTTTATTGAATTTCATAAATACCAACCAAATTCAAACAAAACTGATTTAGATTTCACCTCATCACTTAAAATATATTTTGTCGAGTACAGTCTGTGCAGTAATCCTCTGCTCTACTTTAATTTGGTTTTAATTTTATAGGCCCTGTTTTAACTGCATATTTCCAGACCTTTATTTCTCTCACAGCTCTTAGCAAAATGGTAGCTCATAAACACAAGCTCTGCTGTATAGACTTTGCATTTCATCCCAAAGTATTTCCTTTTTTATAGCCGTGGTCTTTCCATCTTAGTGCCGTGAGCTTGGGTCACAAATCTCTCTGCTATTCCAGTGTGTGACATCTTCGCTCGTTTGCCGCTGCTCATTAACAAACAATACTGCTGTGAAATTGGTTTAATGACAAAGTAATAAAATTGCTATTCTGCTCACAGATTGCCTGAGGCACTTTGAGCTCCTACAAGGCTTACTGTGGGTGCCAAGATACATTAAGCTGCTTATTCGTAAAAACTGCATCATCCGTTTTTTCACAGGTTTTTTCTCTTTCCTATCCAGCCCTGCTTCTTTTTATCTTCAAATAAAAAGATATATTTGCTTATGTTCTTCCAGGCTGTCAAATTTTTACTTGCATGCATATTTCTGGAAAATGAAAGTATATTTCATTTCTTTTTTTTTTTTTTTCTTGAAAGGTCACTCTGTCCCCACTGCAAGGTTGTCCCTGGACAGAACATCCACCGCATACAACATTAAAGGAGACTTATTTTCGCACATTACGTAAGGGGGAGCCGGGGTCGTTTGCACCTATTTTGGGAGAGTAAGGGAATGAAACTATTTATGGAATGGTTTTACCTTTGCAAAAAAGCAAGGCTTGGAGAATCCTTACAATTTCTTGTCTCCTATTAAAACTGAAATTTTTACATGAAAACAACCCACACAACTCTGGTAGGGACTACTCACATTAATATTTTATGAATAATAAAATATGTCTGCATTAAAGCAAAAATCTTCAGCAGGCACCTGTTTTCCATAATGAATTACACGTTCTGGGAAAGTAGCCTTTTTCCATTTGTCTAATGCCCATCCAGACCTGAAGATTTACTGCTGCAAGACAATGGGGAAATAACCCAATTGCGGTTTGACAGGTGGGCAGGTCTTGATAATTATGGCCAGACATCTTAACACTGTGCAACTGATGTAAATAAACAGCCAAAGCACAGATCAATATTGCTTTCCTACTTTTGCATTTTGAACAACACATGCTAGCAATTTACATCCTTTCTCTCTTTCTGGCTGATTGGAAAGGCTGCATTCATTTAAACACATTGCATGCATACACACACTCCACATATTTCATTTAAAAGTATTCAATACACCCAACAGCCAGGACTGTACTTTATAATCACTTTACAGTCACCTGCTGGTATATTTCTATTAATTACATAAACTGATATCTCAAGAGCTCCAAAAAAAAAAAAAAAATCTGAATTGGCCATTTGTATACCTGCAATGCCTGAATGATAAAGAAAACCCAGAGCACGTTGGCAAAAAGACGAACTGTCAAGAATTTGGGGAGATTTTCCTCCTGTCCCTGCGCCTGGCATTCTTTACAATTTCATGAACCGTAGGTGTTTTCTCTTCTACATGCATCTGACCTCATAAATCTCAGCCACTGAGATTTTATTACAGAAGCCAAAAGATTTGCAAGACTTGTCACTCCTGCCGAGGGGCTGACCCCCCTGAAGATAAGAGAGGGCCTGACGCTGTTTGAGGGGGTCCTGCTGGGGAAGGAGATCACCCAGGGACACAGATAGAAGCAGCATGAGGAGCAAGTTGAGCGGTTTCAACAGAGCGGCTCTGAGGGAGCCAGGAGAGAACCTGGGAAAAAGGCAAGAATGGACAGATGGAAAAGAAGGACTTGAAGGCTCTGGAGGGAAAATGAGGTGAAATAGAAAGAAAGAAAGAAAGAAAGAAAGAAAGAAAGAAAGAAAGAAAGAAAGAAAGAAAGAAAGAAAGAAAGAAAGAAAGAAAGAAAGAAAGAGAAGGAAAGAAAGAAAGAAAGAAAGAAAGGAAGAAAGAAAGAAAGAAAGAAAGAAAGAAAAGGAAAGAAATGATACCCCAAAATGAGATGATCAGTAAATACTATCCATACATTGTTTATTCTAATCTTTAGACCTTATTCATCTTGGAAAGGAAATGTCATCTACCATTTCAAGAGCCTGGTATGAGTTCATTAGATGTGTAGCTTCTCCCACAGCATCTGACGTTAACACCTCTTTTTTTTCTTTTTGTAATATCCTTAAGAAATAGAAGAGTGAGAGGGATGAAGGAACATCCCCAACGTATTTTAATAGGAGAAACAAGGGGCGATAGAGGAAATGACCAAGAGACTCACGGGTGTAGTGCTAAACTAAATCTCTGAGAAGATACCTGTTCTCTTCTTGAAGTGTGTTGGTATGCCTGTCGTAAGTAATTTTCTCTATATTGAGAAGCCAGCAATAAATCCTGTCAGCTGTTTGTATCTCAGTGGTATACATTATAAAACTCAGGTACTTAATTTAGAATTTGATAAATATCACAAAGGCTTTAGAGAAGTTTAAAAAAAAAAAACACCTTACTGCTGAAAATATATCTTTTGACTTGGCCAGGATTTCTGGTTTTCATGACCATTTGGCCATGACACAAATCACCCTCAGATATGGGATTCAGAAGCCACGAAGGAGTCAAATACCAGAGACTGTCTTTATTTTGTGAATGCCCCTATAAAATACCCCCTCATCAAAAGCATTAAAAATCTTGTGAAAAAGAAAAATCATAAATAACTGTGTCAAGAACTATTTGCAGAAAGGAAGTTGGACATTCCTGACATTCAGTCTCTATTAATTAATGATATTTATTATTAATCTCTCACCATATGCAGAAAAATATACCAGGCTTTTCCAAGAATAGAAAGAAAATAGAAAATGTGATATAACCACAGTGAAAACAATAGTGACGAGAACTACTCTTTGGCACTCTTACCAAGTGTTATAGTATTCACAACAATATTCTGAACCAAGGGCATTATTTCCTTTTGACAGATGGGGAAACTGAGCCCCCAAATTCAGGTTCAAAAGTTAATGGTGAGACCAGATGCAAACCCAGATTCTTCCTGTTTCAAAATCCGTCCTTTCTAGTGTATCTTGCTGTTCCGCCATATGAAGTAACTTAAGAAATACATACCAATTACTACCTGTGTTGGCTACAAACCAGTGTAATAACATGGATTCTTCTAGAAAATGCCAAGTAGATTATGTACCTTGGTTACTTAACCTTTTATATAAATGGAGATTATACATAATATAGTCCTTATTTGAGAAAACTCTTCTGAGAGGCACTTCGATCACATACATTAAGTATTTAGATACTTTTTAAAGTTATGATTTTAAATACAGTCAATATTGTCATGCTTGGCTTAATGAGAACTTATCATAAACAACATCTTTTATCCTCCATTGTGGGCCAGCTTCCCCATTCTACATGGCCAAGGACTACACCAGTAATGCTGGTGTGCTCTTGGGAAATGGGTAGCACTGCTTATAAAGGGAAATCAAAAAGAAAATAATTTACAACTCATGATCAACTGATCAGCAGTGATTCCATCACAAGCATTATTAATAATAAAACAAATAATAATTATACACTTATGTCTCCGTGTCTTCCTCCATGGACTGGAAGTTCTATGAGGGCAGGGGTCATGTCCCCAGTTTGCCGGAATCTCTTTAGCACCTAACACTATAAATATTATCTGACAAATGGCCCAGCTGAATACGGTACCAATGTAAGAAAACAGGGACAGCAATCTTTCAGTCTAACGACATTTTACGTATACATGTTTTCCACAGCTGAATTTTACTGTGGTGAAGTCAGTGGGATGGGAGGGGAAATGGAAGAACCAGAAAAGGATAAGTGTAGAGCCGTCTTCCAAAGGGCAAGAAATACTAGCTCTGGCTGTGACAGTCTGCTCTGACATGTTGGGGAAGGAGTAGGAGCTTTCTAGAACAGGCAATGTTCTTCATATTTTCTTATCTTCTCCCTAGCTACATGGGGGGAGCTATGTTTCCAACATCCTGAGATGAAATTCAGAAGGAATGATGCATAGGCTTTCGTGGGTATGGTTTGGACTCTGTGCATAACTCTAACAATGAACGTTAGGGAAAATACACTCCAGGTTCTAAACAATCCAGGTAATAGTTCAGTACTTTTTTTTTTTTTTTTAATTTGACAGACAGAGATCACAAGGAGGCAGAGAGGCAGGCAGAGAGAGAGAGAGGAGGAAGCAGGCTCCCCGCCAAGCAGAGAGCCCGATGTGGGGCTCGATCCCAGGACCCTGGGATCATGACCTGAGCCGAAAGCAGAGGCTTTAACCCACTGAGCCACCCAGGCGCCCCTAGTTCAGTACTTTTGTCATTTACATTTGATTCTGAATTGTAAGCTCCATGAGGGCAGGGGGTCTCTACTGTCTCACCGCCCCCCCCCCAACCCCCAAATACATTTTGCCTGGCACGATGCCCGACACTATGATGGGTACCTGGGCGATGCTAAGTGCTCAGTCAATAATTGTCGATGAGTGAATGGTTTTAAAGGAGGCAGCAAATCTAATTGGAGAATTAGATTTGCTGCCAGCTAGCATTAGGATTGAGTAAATTTGGATTTAGTGAACATACACATATTGATGATAGAGATGACAGTCCAGGAGACTCCTGGCTGGCAGGCAGGAGCTGGCTGAAGGTTAACATTCATCTACAGACAATATACCACAGAAATAAGTCAAGTTGATGCACGAGGAATTATTATAGAAAACATTTAGCGATATCCAGGAATAAAAAGAAACTACCCAAGAACTCCCAGTGTCTCTGGGAGATGTCACAGACACTGGCAAGGATCCCTAAGTCACGACAAAAGGCACAACCAAATTTTTCTTTTAAGCGCGTAAGGCTGCATGTTAGGCTGACAGATAGAACACGTCCATTTAAAGACCCGTGTTTTATGCATTACCACTCGCTTCCCTTCTCCTGCCCTCAGTGACTAGGTTTTCTATTTATTTTGTTCTGTTTTGGTTTTAAGGTTATATTTAGCACGCTTAAAAGTAGCCATCAAAATGATTTTCAACTTGTTAATGGAGTCACAGGAAAAGGAAATTACAAAAGAGTTTCCAAAGTATTGAGGATGTTAAGATATAACAGTAATCATGGATTAGGTCACTGACTTTGAAGGTAAATACACACTGGTTATGTATGTTCATAATATATACACATATTTTTTCTTTTGTTTGTTGGTATTTTTAGAGAGGGTGAGAGGGAGAAAGAGAGAGAGAGAGAGAGAGAATGAGGGCAGGAATCTTAAGCAGGCTCCATGCCCAGCACTGAGCCTGATGCAGGGCTCAATCCCACGACCCTGAGATCATGACCTGAGCCAAAATCAGGAGTGGATGCTTAACCGACTATGTCACCCAGGTGCCCCTGTATGCATACTTTTCTACCAATATGCCTATTAGTAACATTACATAGCATGTGAATTACATACATGAAATTAGATCCCTCCTTGATATGGTTTGTACACTCCAGTTTCCACCACTATGAAATAAATTATGTGGTTTAAAGTTGCCTGTATGCTACTGGCAATGATGAGCATCAAAATTGCAGTGAGTAAGGGGTTTCCTTCACACTGTCAAGTACCCACATTCTTTTCTGTATTGGTTCAGCCCGTTCTTAATGACTATGTTTAAAAACATTTCTAGGAATTTTCCTTTCACTAGTTTTGATAGATTCCCTGACTCGATTCCAATAAAGGGAATATAACTCATCTTAGTTAAAGTAATTGTCGTGAAGGACAGTCAAATGATTAAGATTTGTCATCAGCCAAGAGAAGAGAGTGGAGGAAAAAGGCTTGTAGCTGCAAACTCAATATATCATAGGGAAGATAAACAAACAGTTAACATATTGAAAAGTAAATGCTGTTTTGTACAGAATAACACAACCTCAGTGGCAGCGTTGTATCTATGCTTTAAGAAAATAAAGATTTTTTTGCTACAAAAGCATTTCTTTCACAAGAAATTCAAATCCGAGCACAACTTTCATGTTGTCATTTTAAAACTTTCACATGGAATAAGGCAGAAGTTTATTTAAGAGAATATCAGCATGAGCTTTACAAAACAAAACAGAATCAGGAAAATGTCGATACTTGCTTTCTAGAAGCCAGAAAAGCACTTCTATTTGTTGAGGCCCTGTGACATTCAGCTACAAATTTGCAATGACAATGACAACTAGGAAAGTGCTCCAGAAACCAGAAAAATGCATTCGGGGTTGGGCCTATGCATCACAGAACAGAATCAATCTTCCTAATTAACGGCAAATTAGCAATCCCAAAATGAGTGGGATCAACCTGTCTTCACTGGCCAAGAATCATGCTAAGTATAGAGCTTCCTTTAAGTGCCTCTAAATTACATTTACACCCATATAAAGTAACATTCTTTTAATCTAATACTACATTAGTGTCACTGTCCTTAAAGTTATTACACCGTTTAAAATTTCTATAGATAGGTGGACAGATAAACACATTAATAGACAGATATGCAGATAATCAGACATTTCACAAAAGAGGGCTCTAAGGTGCTCACAAATCATTGAAAGGCATAGTACAAGATACTTATTAGCATAAAGCACACCAATGAAAAAAAGTTTCTGTTGAATAGTGATATTCTTTTAAGGTCTAATGGGTATTTAGACGTCTACTATATATTTTTTAACACACCAAGATAGACATTAAGAAGAAAGTCACCAAACATTAAGAAGAAACAGAATAATTATAGCCCAGGCCGACTTAATGGCTAATGACCGAAATAGCATTTTGCTAAAATTGATGTGCTGTGGGGTGGTGGCATTTCAGTTTATTAACCCATTCAATATCCAAAACGGGTTAGACATGGATCAGGCACACCTCCTGACTCGGAGCGTGCAAATCCCAGCACACGACTGCATGGGGTGCGTGATGCCCCTGTGCTGTGCAGGGTACAGAGTGTCTAGTCCTATCTGGTGGCCCCAGCAGAACCACACAGGACAAACCAAAAGGTATGGTTCATAAATTTTTTTAATAAATTTACCCTCTGATAAAATGTGAGCCATCTTTTACCACTCAAAAAATTCATTTAATTTAAAATCGAACCCCCCATAAAAGGATGAATCATGATTATGTTTTTTTTCCCCCCAAAGACTAGTTAATGTATTTCCAGCCAGCTCATTAGAGTAGGTAGCCTCTTCGTCGTTCTTGTTTGCTCTTGTTCACTTGTTTTTGGTGTTACTGGTTAGATGGTCCATGGAAGGGTCCTAAGATTTAGGCAATAGTGTGTGGTGTGTGTGTGTGTGTGTGTGTGTGTGTGTGTGTGTGTGTGTGTGTGTTTGTGTTGGGGGGTGTGTACTTGTACATATTCTTCTGGGTGGTCATGGCTTTCATCAGGTACTCAGAGAAGTCCATGACCCAGCAGAGGTTCAGAACTAGCATATTATAGTCCATTGCTGAATGATGTACAGAGTGGCTTAGTAGCCAAGAATGGAGGAGGAAGGAATTCAGTCTATCGCTAGGGAGAGACTGTGATTTGGAAAAATGTTTCTCTTTCAAAGATTAAACTTTGATCAAGGAACACATTTCCTAAATAAATTAAAACTCTGATATCTCACATGCAGAACATTAGTTTGACTTGAAACAGCAAGCTATCTATCCCTAGAGCCCTTTCTCCATCACCACTAACAATGGGTTATTCCCAGAAGAGACTTCAGGATGCTGATCTGAGAGTCAAGACAGACTGCTCTATTTTGGAGTGAGTTTCAGAGCTGTGGTCCTGCTGGGTACCATTTCCAATTTGGGCTACTTGTAAAAATTAAGTGGTTAGTTTGAGCTCACTCTTGAGCAGATAGGAACACTATTTCAGCATCAGGGAAACTTAATCTTCCCTAGGGTCTTGTGATCTAGGAAAAAACTCTGAAAAGTAGATGGACTTCCCAAGGCTGCTACCGACAAGAACAGGTCCAAATGCGTGTGTGTGTGTGTGTATGACTCAAATCAGTCACTGAGGAAAATGGACATCTATGTCTTCATCATGGAATTCACCTTCATTCCTGCATTATGCCATCTTGCTATACTTAAATGACCTGCCTGCTTTAGAGACCAGTCTTAGCAAACTGATCCCTCAGAAAGAGCTCATTCTTCTGATGAGCCTTGGACTTCCAGTGCCAGGCACCCCTTTTCCCATTTGTTTGGCATCTGTGGGGAGCAGATGGGACTGGTTAGAGGTAAAGAGGAGTGAAGAAATTCACAAACACTGATCTTCAGTTTACTCAGAAGAGATCCACAGGGAAATGGACTACCTTTGAATATGAAGGTTTACATTTTGATGTGGGAATTGAGTATCGAATGCATTTGTCTGACTCTATTCACATGACTTTCCAAAAACCCTGGGAAAATCACTCCAAGGTGTGCCTCAGTTTACTCCTCTGTAAGAAGAGCAAAGAATAACGGACTCACAGGGATGTTAGGAAACTAATTATTGTTGATAAAAACTCTTATAACTGAAGCCATAAAAGCAGTGATTTTTATTAAATGGTTGTCACTGTCACCCCTGCCTCAAGTCAACCCTATCTTTAACATTTCTTTTATTTTTCAAACTTCTCCTTTTCAATATTAATAAAATATTTGGCAGCTATGGATGTCACGTAAATACATTAGGGCATAAAAGCTAACATTTTCTTTTAATTTTAACAATGTGCATACTATTGGTAAAGAATATTGAAAGAAATACAATGCATAAGTAGATTTTACACCACATTAGAGTTGTCCAATTTCTCATCTTTAAAATTTTTCTGCATGACTAGAGCCAGGAAGAAATACATGCCAGCATAATTATATGAACAGTTGAAATTCAAACATATTGAAAAGGAGAAGAGAACATGTCCACCCATTTGTTTTGTTTTTTTTTTTTTTTCTTCCATAATAATCCCAAAGATGAGTAATTTCTTTTCATAGAGTCAAGCTGAAGGCACAAAGCTTTAACATTCAACAGAGGGAGGTAGGGGGGAAAGAAGCTTTTTTAAGTACTGTGCAAATCAATACACAAAAAAATCTCAAGATGATAGTTTAATTAAAATGTACGCAGGGCAATTCATCAGCCTCTTCCCTTGGTGTACTAGCCTCTAGAATCTGCCTTCTGCTTTCTGATCCCTGATGGTTTTAACTCGAAGGCATTTAAAATATCTTTCAACCGGCACCTTTCCACTTAGCTTACATTCCTTGTTTTTCTTTATAAACAAGAAATTGTACTGGCTTTGTGATGTTTGTTATGCTTCATGCTTTTTCATCTCCTCTATGGGCTTTGCCTAGCATGAAATGCTGTCATGCAGTGAAATTTACCTGAGAGCTACAGGGAGAAAAAAAAAATCTTCCAAGTATATTTGGTTACAAGTTCATAGCCAGCTAAATCACTGGCAATTTTATGCTACTGGTTATTTCAATTTAAATGTTTGTAAAAGTACATATAAAAATAAAATAACCACTCCCACAGTCATCAAAATGAAAAATCTGCCCGGATTAGAATATACTGTAAGTTGCTCTAAACTACCATGTGGGAATGTTAATATTATTCAATTCCTATTACACAGTATTCTAGGGATACCTTGGCAGGGACATAAAGCTACTGAACTCTTGGCTCCTTAATGGTTTGACTCCCATTGTAATTGCTTTGTTCACTGGCTGCCCTGGGTCTTCATAATTGGTTAGAGTCCAGGGTCACAGATCCAATATGGCAATGGCTCCCACTCTTAGCTCCCACTCTTGTTAAGTCTTTAATGGTAGCCCTCTTTCAGTATCCTCTTTTTCAGATCCAGAATATCTTCTTTTATTAAATAATTCAGGTGAGTACCCTCTGACAGTCTGACTCAACTTTCCCCCCACCACCTCTGCATATAGTAGATTTCAATCCAAAAGCCACCAATAACAAATTTAGCCCAAAGCCAATCCAAAGTGGATTTTTTGGAAGACTTTTTGAGATTCCTTAAATGTTTCCTTCTTCTTCCTCTTTCTCCTCGTCTTCTTCTTTTCTTTTTGATTACATATCATCATTTGGGTGGTCTTAAAATATTTAAGAAATTTTATTTAAAACATGATGTAAGAATCCCAATTATTAGTGTCTTACTAATTTGTTTTTCAGAACATTCATAAACATAGTAGTATAATAATAATCAGGAAGCGAGAGAGTTTTAATTTTTCTTAAAACCAAGGTCATAATGGCACTATGAAATTATATAGGAAAAAAAAAAGAATACATGATCAAGATATTTCCTTTTAGGGTTTTGTTTTTTTTTCTTTTTGAGATAATTAAATCATCGAAATGAAAGGATTTTGCAGGCAGGTTGTGGTTTATGAGAAATGATTGTGGATCGATAATCTGATTTGTTCAACTTTGCTCTTTACCTCTAACTTGGGTGGCTCTGGGAAACTCATAGTCCCTTTCTGGACTTCAAATTTTGGGGAAAAAAAAGAGCTTTGGTTTAGCTTATTTACAGGGCTTTTCCCATTCATAGTTTATTTCATTTAAATTAGTCAATAGTTAGCTAAATTTATCACTTTATTAGCAACTATCTAGAATTGACAAGAATATTACTTTACATTTTAAATTCTCTATTACCTCTAAATAAAGTATTATTATCCCTAGACAGTTTTTTTTTTAAAGATTTTATTTATTTATTTGACAGAGATCACAAGTAGGCAGAGAGGCAGGCAGAGAGAGAGGAAGGGAAGCAGGCTCCCCACTGAGCAGAGAGCCCGATGTGGGGCTTGATCCCAGGACCCTGGGATCATGACCTGGGCCGAAGGCAGAGGCTTAACCCACTGAGCCACCCAGGTGTCCCCCCCTAAACAGTTTTTACTACTCAGATAAAACCCTTTAGGAACATCTTTTGGTACTGAATAAATACCCAGTCATCATGCACGCATTTTTCAATAACTATCAGGTGAGTAATTTCGGTGACCAGGCACTGCAGTGGGTACTCAGATCTTGGGAAAGCAAAGAGACCATACTTTCTGCCTTCATGAAGAAGGAGCCACTTTCTTTTTAACGGAGAAAAATTTCTTCAGTTACTTTTATAGTTTCTATAAAGTTCATGGTAAACAACAATGCCTCCTTTCCTGAGCACAAGCTAATCAAAGAATAAGTGCACTTGAATCGTGGGAGGCATGGGTTCCTGGAGCCATAGAGAGATTTATTATAAAATTTGGCTCTACTGTAATTATGATTTCATTGACTGTTTGTGATGGTATACTTAATTCTCCCCTTTAAATAAAGATCTAAGAGTCACAAAATAACATATTCTCATAAAATGACTCAACCTGTCATATTATTCCTTTTTATTGCAAATGCCCAGTTGTCTAAAGAAATTGTAAAATTTTCATGTATTACTTCAAATACAGTCAGGACCAGGTGGATAACAAGGACGATTCATTCACTGCATTCAAGGGGAAAAGATCATGGTTTCAGAAAATGTTCAAACTCATTGAAGGTAGTTTTTTGTTTTTTGGGGTTTTTTTGTTTGTTTGTTTTTCAGAATTCTTGGGTTCATCTGTCTTCATGGTCCCCAGTGAGAAGACCTGGCAAGGAATATGCTTATTTTGGAAAGAAGTCATGACAGAAATGAACTCTGGGGTAGTAACATGTCAATATAAATGGTACACCCAGGAAAGAGAGTCTTAGGAAATCCAGAAGTTTCTCCAGAGTGGTTTAACTGACTTTGGAGACTAATGAGCTTTTGGAAGCAGAGGGAGCATGGCAGGTATGGAAAGGAGGTCAGATGTGACAGTGGGGTTATAACACAACTGTTCCA
The DNA here is from genome assembly GCF_902655055.1 of Lutra lutra. NCBI lineage: Eukaryota > Metazoa > Chordata > Mammalia > Carnivora > Mustelidae > Lutra > Lutra lutra. Next base: position 56,902,112 of record NC_062284.1, read on the forward strand.
CTGATTTAAATATTTAAATGGCACAGTTTTAGCTACCCATAGATTTTCACTTTATTCCTCTCTTGCCATGTAGTGTGGAATTGACAAAGTAGAGTCAGTTTAGAGGACCTGACAAATGAAGGTAGTTGCTTATATGGGGAAATCATCTGAACTGACCATCTCAGTAACTCCAAATTCAATGACTTTTGGTGAAACTCTACACGTGACTTTTTTTTTTTAAAGATTTTATTTATTTATTTGGCAGACAGAGATGACAAGTAGGCAAAAAGGCAGGCAGAGAGAGAGAGAGGAAGAAGCAGGCTCCCTGCAGAGCACAGAGCCTGATGCAGGGCTTGATCCCAGGACCCTGAGATCATGACCTGAGCCAAAGTCAGAGGCTTAACCCACTGAGCCCCCCAGGCGCCCCTCTACATGTGACTTTGACTTGGTGTTTGAGTTCTCTTGCCCTGCTGAATAGGGGCATCTACCTACAACACTCCTTTAAGAAACAGCTCATCACAATGATCAAAATAAGGCATTGTGCATAGCCTCTACGTGAAAGCTAAATAAGATACACTTTTCATAAGACGGTGTTTCATTTTTTTCTAGTGCTGCCTTTTAAAAATTTATAAATCGCCATCAAAGTGACAAGCCAAAGTGTATAAATGGTCCCCGTTGAAGTAAATCACTTTAGAGCAGTGCCCACCAGTACCAAAGGTCCTTGCTCTTCATCACCGGATCAACAACACACTATTAGGAAGATTGTTTTTGTTTTGAAGACAACCTGTCAGGGAGCAGGATGCCAAGGAATTTCACAAAGCGGAAAAATTCATGAGGTGACCCCACATTCTTATAAGCTTTTTAATCTTCACAACTATGCAAAACCGTGGGATGTCTATGGAAGTCAAAACTTTCACGGCATGAAAGTTTACCCCTTTATCATTCTATCTAAACTTGGAAGATGAATGATGCACTTTATTCCCTTCTTTGCTATTCCATTTTTATGAAGAAACCTGCGCTTTAAACAGATGCAAAACTTCTCTATATATATATATATATATATATATATATATATATATATATATATATTTTAAACTCTAGTGGGTCTTTCCAACGGGAAATTGTAAACTAAGGACTGAAATCTTGTTCTTTAAAGTGTTCTGCCTCAGTAAAGGCTCCTATATAACCACATGGGGAGTTGTTCCTGTCAGGGTCCCCTCTGAATTACAGCAGTCAGTGTGAACTTGCCCCTCCTTCCCTAAGCTCCTCCCAGGGCCCTCTATCACCAAGGCCTCCTCGCTCTTTCTGGGCAAGCTCATCTGCTCCCAGGGCCTTGAATAACATCTGTACCCTCAGACCTACCTTTCCTTCCCCTTGTGCGGTCCCGCAGTGTTTCCTGTTATTCTGACCTCTTCCCCTTCAGGGCTCATCTCTATTTTGTGCTATCTATTGTGAAAACAAGATCATCTTCCCAGAGACACCAGCAGGCCCCACTCAAATCTGCTGTCATTGTGGAAAGAATCCCCAAACCCTTGTTCCCCAAGGCACAGAGCCCAGAGTTGTTGTAGCTCCTTTTGCCGTTCGCACCCTGTGCTGAATTAGTCACCAAATCCTGCCACATTTTTTAACAATAGAGATAAAATCAGTTCCTTTTCCATTTTAATAGCTAAATCTCTGATTCAGGTTCTGTTTAAGGCACCTATAGTCTACTCTGACTGGTCTCTCCCTCTCTTCTAATCAATTCAAAATACAATGGTTAAAATCATTTTCATCTCGCTTGCTTTGACTAGATTTTTTTTTCAGTTCACAGGCTTAGAATCATAAAATAATGGAATTTTAAAGATAGAAAAGACCTTAAAAATCACCCAGTCCCCATTCTTTTATGGATGAGGGAATAGATACTAAGAAAGGCTAAATTGCCGAAGATCATACAAATTGTCTGAGATGGAATTAGACCCAAGCTGTCGATGTCCCAGTCAATTCCCTTTAAACCTACCACACATTGCATCATCCTTTGTGTGAGCTCTGAAGCTTCCTCTGTGCCGGCCGCCCCAGAACCCCATGGACCAGGCTTTCTGTCTCTCTCACAGCACCTCACACACTTACAAATTCCTTTTTCCCTAGTCAGGGAGAACTGGCTTCCTCCCAACCTCCTCCTTTACTCAATTTCCCCACTTTCATGGTCTCTTGTACTATTTCTATCCAACTACTGAAGACTTCCTTCCTCTGATTCAAAACTAACTTCCAGTGTAATCTCTAAGAAATGGCACACTAGGGGTGGCCCTCTCACCTCCATACCCAGCTATCATGCCTATTTTCTTCCTCTGCCTTCTCTCTCGCTTCTTCCAATTTAAGTCAACAAGAAATTAGGAGCACCTACTAAGAGCTAATAAGCAAAGTAAATAACCCCTTTGTCACTTAAAAGGCAGAAAAAAAAAACCCCAAGCCAATCCAGAGATTATTTCAAACTCTCCACTAGTTTGGAAACCTAGCCAAAGATTAGAACTCTCCGTCATAAAAATACAACCAAATTTCGTTCTGCCATGATGCCTCTCTTTGAATCCAGTTTGGTCCATTCTCGAGTGTTACTGTTAGGCTCCCAAAGGAGGTCTATCAATGAAGTCCTTATTGTTATTATTATTGTTGTGAATGATTGCTGGTGTTACTGGGAAAATCCTATCATCTTCATAAACTGCCGATTTTCTCAAGAAACTTTACCTGTTGTCCTCAGAACAAATATAATTCATTATAACAACACACTACAAAGGGCTTCCCACAATTGCTTCACAAAATTGTGTCATTAGAAGTGTTACTTAAAATTAGTACTGCCTGGGGCTGGAAATAATTTTCGTGTATAAAGATTTTCTGCAGTAATGGAATTGGACTTATTCGTTGTATTTAAAATTCTGAATTTGCTTCATCACCGACTTGATGGTAAATTGGCAGTCACTATTTATTTAGGGTGTGGGACAGGCAAGCCTTCCTTCTGAGACCAAATTATTGGCAATTCTTTAATTAATCTGGTAGAAGAGGAAATGAGACTGTGGGATATTAGTTCCTGCTGATACTCTAAAAACATGACACTCTCACATCATAACGAATGCTCAACTCCCTAGGGACCTAGCATTCTGAAAATGTTACCCTGAATGAGAAAGACAGGGTCCTAGCTACTATGATGGAACCAAAGTATGGATCTGACTTATCTGCCGAGCTTTGGAACCAGGACTTTTTTCAGTCTGTAGGTTATGGCCCCATTTCCAGAAAAATCTATCTGAGCCTAATGTAACCTAGGAAATCTTTCAAATGAACTAGTCTTGCGGGAGGCAAGTTGTCATTTTCTGACAAATTATTTAGGGCTCAGCTCAGGTTTCATTCTTTCTTCTTTCCCCACTTAACCCCCTGCTCATTCTCCATAAGCGTCATTTTCTAATTAAGGAAAATGAAATTTGTAATGTGTAGAAGAGAGACATGACCTCCCTTGTGAGCCAGCCTCACTCCTCCCCGCATACCATTAAAAAATAGAATCCAGGGGTGGTTGTTTTTTTAATTGGTATTACTTTGTCTTTAGTACAAAACACATGGCAATAATTTAGTGAACTTCAGTGTTTCTCTTGTGGCAAATTGATAGCATAATTTTATTATGAGTGGAACAATGACTTCTGGGAGCAGGAGAGATTCTCCCAGAACTACACATAACTCAGTTGACTAAATGTAATACTTGGAGAAAGTAATGAAAACAGAGCTAAGGCTCAGCAAGGCCTAGAAGATTTCAGCTGTTGCTCCTGTCAAAAGGCTACTCAATAAATCATACCTGAAGCTTATTTAATGTCAGAAGCCAGTATGCTGACAAAGTGCATTGGGGTGCTCACCTCAGAAAGGGCATGCCGAGTCACGTGATCCCTGGTCCCTGGACTCGATGAGGTCACAAAATCCTTCTATGGATTTTAATAAGTAACCTATTATGTTCCCTTTGGTGCTAATTATTTTATACTTGTTTCCTGTTTACTGACATTGCTTTAGTAAATTTCATTATGAAAAAATTACAAGGGAGGGTTATCTGTTGGACTTCTATTATTCCATTCCACTGGGAATTTCTACTTTTTTCTTTAACGTTTTTCTTCCACACCAGCCCATTCCACCAAACACAGCCATAGACACACTGAGTCCATGGGAACATTGCAGGATAACAGGAAGCCTGCATATGTAGCAAAGCAAAGAGCCACACTCAGTCACACAGACCCAAGACTATCAAGATTTAGTAACTCCCAGCTAAAAAGATATTTGGAATTTACCCTATCGAACTGAGCTTCAGGTAACACAGGAAATAAGCCAGCTGCGACCAAATTCTATTGTGCTACTTTCTACACACCTGTATAAAGAGGAAATTTGCTCACGGGCATTCAAAAATATTCGTGCATCCTTTCAACTGCACTGGCAAATAAAACAATAAGATTCAGATCCACAGTTGGGAAAAAAAAAAAAAAAAAGGACCACTTGGCCCGATAAAATCCTTGTGTATTTCTTCTTATACATTAGGCTGAGTACTCTTATGCACCAGACTACTGGAATCATAATCCTCTCTTTGGAAGAGGGTACATTCTCAATTTTAGAAAACAGTGCATGTAGAGACAAAGAAAGCTGGCCATGTGTTTCATTATTTTTAAGTGAAATGATATCCAAAGTCCAGGTTTAAAATAGATGACACTTTAACCTTGAAATTACCTAAATATCAATACCAGACAGGTGAAAGTATGTAGATATCTGTGACCATCTCTATGAAGAAGATCTATCAATCAACAATGAAAAAGGAATTCTCTGGCACTCATTCTCAGGATATACCCTTAGTCAAGAACGGCCAGGTTCTTCCTGAAGAACTGAGTTGAAACCTCAAAACCAAGAGCATTAAAGAGATTATTCACCCGTGGGCTGTGGGCTTCGAGGTAGACTTGAATCTGGGTCTTTGGGATTAATCCACTATCCCACCACTCCTTTAGTAATTACTGCTAAAGTTTTTGCTTATCTAAAGGCATTAAGGAAGTTTGGAACTCAAGAGGTCGACATTAAACAGCCTGAAACCGCAGCTTGCAGGGACTTATCTAAAAGATAAGCTGTATCTAGAGACAGATGGGAAATCTCTTCTCTCTCAATCTTTACCTTGCAAGGGAAAAAAGAGAAAGAACCTCACTTGTGTTTCAACCCCAGCACGAATTAACAATTCGGGACAAGGGCAGGGAGTTAGCTGCGAATGTAACACTGAGTGTTCAGTCAGCAATGATCACTCTGACTCAGGCACAAAATGCAAAACAAACAAAAACAGAAACAGGGTTTTCTATTATGACTGCAATAAAACAATGAAGCAGGAGAAATGATGAGAAAATTTTTAAAACCCCAGAAGTCTGTCTATATTTTCCTCTCCAGGTTTATAGTAATTTTGCAGACCAAGGGGGAAAAAAAAAAGATGTTCCTTGTTTCTAGAGAATAGAGGAAATAGTTGTGTCATGAATTGGACAGAATTTCTGGGGTAAGCACTGGGAGGTTCCTCCTAGCTGAGGCTCACTCTCTAATACTTGAAAAACCCAACACACAATGAAAACAACAGCAGCAACAACAAAACAAGTCCTTAAGATCAAGAGGTTAATAGGACCTACATTTACTCATTAACAGAGCAGATTCTCAATTAAGTAATTTTTGGAAGACTGCTCTCCAATGAATGAATGCGTGAATGAATGAGTGAAGTGAATGAGAATCTTGTCTAAAGACTATTCATAAAGTACTTATTTCTCTGAGAGCTAATCTTTGGAATACATTTTAAATACACTCTATACCAGGGGAAATGGAGGAAACAAGGAAAAAAGATTTATCGGAAAAAGCAGCGATGGGGTAAATAGGACCGAGAATTCAGAAGCAAGCAGTAGCCACCCAGCCTCTTATTTTTAAGAGTAAAAAATGTAGAGAAAGTAAACAACACAGAATTTGTATATTCCCATCCACCTTTTCACCCTACCTTGAATAGCTTCTAATAGAAGGGCCCTGTTCACATCTTACAAGCACCTTTTGATGTTCTGCATTCTGAAAATAAGTTGAAGTGCAACCTGAGAAGTCCTTTTCGTTGAGTTTTGTTTAAAATACAGCGTTGTCGATCTGCGGCTGGGGTTAGGAATACTTGCTGAATCTGTTGCTCTAAAAGAATTTTGTAATATTTTTCAATAGTTCCTCTTCATTTTTTCTTCTGTTTTAAAATAAGTAAACAGCAAGCCAATATCATCCGACTTTAAAATCACGCAACCCACTGAAATATCGACTTTTATTTCTGTGTTACTTTGAGAAACCATGTAGATGATGCCAATTGAGATGGATAAAGGACTTACTGGAGCAAACCTTGTCTCTCTTCCAAATACTGGTATAATGAAGTACAGAAGTAGGTAGAGCCTTGTGCCTCACACAGGACTGGTCTGTGGAGTTCATTGTCCTTATCCATGAAAGAGAGGGGCTAATTCTCAGAAATCTTCAAATGTCAAAAATAGTTTACATTTTTGGCCAATTTCTTTCCATATCTAGAGACTTTTGAAAAATGGTAACTTTCAGCATGAGAAATTTTCTCTTCAAAAAAGTTCTCATTTAAATATTTTCTTTAAGGGGCAATGTTTGGAACTGTTTCAGAGACTTGTTGCATTCCTTTTTGTTGTTTTGTGTTTTCTCTGTAGCACTGTTCTTTCCTCTAAACGAGGAACTCCCCCCCCCCGCCTTATTGGCATTCCAACCCAGCAAAGAAATATGTATCCTGAGATAATGCTGCCAGCTTGCTATGAAAACCATATTTCATTCTTTCTTTGCAGAGCTAAAGGGAAAAGCACAAAGGAGCTGGTATAATTGAATGTAAAGGATTGCAGCAAACCTCCCCTTTGAGTCCCCTCGCTGGCATCCCCTTCCTTTATTTCCCCCTCTATTCCCTTTTGTTTACCACTTTTAAAAGGCTCTTGCTGAGTCTGAGCGGCTTGCCCAAATTTGGACTGAATGTCAGTTTCTGGAAATGGTACTGCCATCCCTCCAGGACAGAAGGTGTCTAGAAATGCTGGTCTGACATGGCAGGAGTCTGGAGGCCCGGCTGCCAAGGTCCAATAAATCTCTTCCGCGCTTCCGATCAGTGTGGGAATTTCACGAATCTGCTGCAGGAAGTGAAATGGGAAAAATAGGGCAGTTGTGCCTCTTGCACAAAACTGCTGTGTCCTGTGTCGATGCCCTGGTCGTCCCCTAGTTACATGTGCTGGAGACACAGCAGAATAAAAACCCTGTCAGGGTTTCAGGCCCACTGAGGGCTGTCCTTTTGGTTAAACATTAATCATGTGTGTGTTTTCCTCTTCACGGTTTAAATCTCTCCTACTCCTTTTGGTTTTCCTCTCAGGAAGAACTGCAGGTCCCCAAGAAAATGATCCTGTGACTACGCAAACCGTGAGCAGAACCCGTGCAGAGAGGGAGAGGTTGGGAGCTTACTGCGGAGACAAATTTAGTTCTTTAACCCCATGCATGACTGTTGGTAAGAAAACGCTCTGGTTTTAGCCAAAGACCTCACGGGGCTGGTTGGCACCGCACCCCCTTGGCATCTCTGCCTCCTTAGGTGGTCACTGATTTTTTTTCCCTGGCAGAGGAGGCCATCGGAAAGAGGTGCCTTTCACCTCAAGTTCACCAAAGTGAAGCAGGCTTTTTTTTTTTTTTTTTTGGTATTCGCTTTGTATTCGCTTCCTCAGTATCGGCAGTTCCAGCACATGAAATGCTGACAATGAGTCTAGCACCTGGCAAATCTGACTTGAGATTCAGAATAAAAATCCTTTTATTCAGAAACATAGATGTTACTGGGAAATAATCGCCGAAGACGGCGGCTCTGTGTTTAACAAATGGCCGGCGGTGGAAACTGCTGAGCTAGAGAGAGAAATGTTTCGTCCCGCAGGCTGGATCCCTTCAGTTTTATCTCAACTCCACCTCCCCGGTTTATCACGTCCTCCTTCAACCCTTTTTCTCTCGAGATAAAAGTGTCCAGCTGTCTCCGTACCTCATGCAGATTCCTGCACTCCTGGCCAATTATTCCATATGTTTACTACAAAATTATTTTACTCCATTCCCTGCTTAGGCGTGATGTCCTAATATCACAACGTATTTCCTGGTGTCCGCTCCCTTTGCTGTGGAATGACAACACAGACACCCTCTGAAAGTGACTTTTCTTAGCTGCAAAGAAGTGCACCTCTTTTACTAACTCAGCCTCCTGCTCCTTAGGCTTCAAACCAGGCCCCGGGGTTCACTGACTGAGGGCTTGAAATTGACCGCCTGGTCTTGAAACCCACCTTGAACACTAATATTGCCCTTTAGGAGTACGTGGCAAAGAAAAGCATCTGGGCACCCGAATCCATCTAGACTGAGGGATTCTGGAGGAGAAGGATTGCTTTCCTCAGGCTACCACTCTGTTCCTGTCCATATTTTGATCAGGGCTGGGAAGTTCTCCTAACAAAAGTATCTTTTCTTTTCAGAGCACTTTTAACCTACATCATGTCTTCATACACAAATTCTTTGTCTCCACATCATTCCATTCCACACAGAAGAAAACCAAGTCGCCTGGATCATTAGCGAGCCTTCCATAGGGGAAAGAGAAGAAAGTTAGAAAGAGAAACTGATTCCCAAGAAAACTCTCTCAGCATAGTTCCTGAATCCTAACTGAAGAGGTTCCTATGTGTGCTGGAAACAGTCATTGGTGTGGCCACATTGAAAGAGGTACAACAAAATGGGCACTTTCCTAGAGGTTCTACAAAGTGGAGGTCCAATTACTAAAAGCTGCTGGACCAGGAAAGAGTATTGTAAGACCCTTAACGGAAAGGTGGGGCCAACAGGGTACAGATACTTAATATCTTCCATTTGAGAGGCTGTACCAGGACACTTAATCTATTACACAGGGGAACTCTCTGAACTACATTCAACTGGAAAGTTCTTTGAAATTTAAGTTTTATGCATTTTTATTTGGGGCCCTGGGGACAGCCTTCTATCAAGAAAATAAGTCCTTTATCCCCCATATACCTGTACTCTGTCAGTAAGTCACCCTGTGGATTTTGCTTGCTGGTAGAGAGAGATGATATAAATACTGAAGAAGTGACATGAGCTTTCAAAAGTACAATACTTCTTTCTTTTAAAATTAACCTGGAGAGGTTCCTGGGTGGCTCAGTCAGTTAAGCGTCTGACTCTTAATTGTGGCTCAGGTCATGAATGTCAAGGTTGTGAGATCCAGACCTGAGCCAGGCTCCACGCTCAGCAGGGAATCTGTCTGCCTGAGATTCCCTCTCTCTCCCTCTGCCCCATGTCAAGTGCACTCTCTCTCTCTCTCTCTCAAAATAAATAACATCTTCAGAATATAAAATGAAACAAGCCTGGAAATAGGAACTCTAAAATTAATATTGTAATTCAGATACAGCATTGAGGAAAGTTGCATGAGAACACAGAAATGTCATGACTTTTGTCATAGCATTTTTAGCTTAACGGATTTTGTCCAAGTTAAGACTGTTGTATTTCAGTGATTATTACTGTCAAAGATGTATGACTGCACCCCAACAAATTATTCAAGAACTTCCTCATTAAAGAAAAAAAAAGAACTTCCTCATTAAAAAGTAATTAAAAAAAATCTTTTGTCAATGATGTTGTAAGCATGCCTCCTGAGGAAATATCAGAGAGTTAATACCCAAAACTTTCCTTCAAGACGTCTAACCTTCACAGCTATTTGAAGCTACTTACCTCCTAGGGTTCCCTAATCTTACCTCCCTGGCATCAAAGAACTACAAAATAAAAAAAAAAATAAAAAAGAAGAAAG